>NC_064928.1:247590366-247891915 GCF_023897955.1 Schistocerca gregaria | reverse complement strand
CAGTACAAATGATCACAGGTTTGTGGGAGAGTGTCACAGAGATAATGAAGGAGCTAAACTGGAAGACTCTTTAAGGTAGACATAATCGATATTGAGTAAGTCTATCAACAATGTTTCAAAAAACCGGCTTTGAATGATTACTGTAGGAATACACTATGACCCTTTACGTATCACTCACATAGGGATTTTGAGGACAGGATTAGAATAATTATTGCATTCAAATGGTCATTCTTCCCCTGCCCCATACGTGAATGGAATGGGGAAAAACTCTTAATAAATGGTACAATGGTATGTAGCCTGTACCATTCCTTTCATGGTGGTTTGCAGACTGTAGATGTAGAGCCTTCTATTCATATGTCTGAACACTAACCATACCTCCTGGGACTCCCTTTGTACCCTGTCTGATCAAAAGTATCCAAACACCACTATGTAATGTGGGACTGAGCTGACCAATAGGGAGGCTTGGAGGCGGTCAGGTGGGGAGCGGAGATGTGTTCGCTCTCTTCTGCTGGCAGCTTCTAAACTGATCAGATGCCCTCCTCTCTTCCGTGGTAGCCCATTCAGTCTCGGTGGCTTCTGTAGGCGTGCCTTTCCCTTTTACGGCATTAAAACATCATACAGTTAAAACTATGTTTGATTTTTCATCTCAACGGGTGCCTACTGCTTTCCCCTCCTAGCTTTAACAGCTTACTTGCTGTGTGCATAGGTTCCAGGACCATATGTCTCTCGCATCCTGTTATTCTCACGCTCTGAGACCATCTGTCATGTGAAATTACACGTATACTTCTCGCTACTGCACAGCGACTTGTGCTGAATGTTAAAATATTGCAATAAAATTGTAATGAAATGTCGACAGAATTATAGCATGAACACCACATATCCCCTCAGCAAAAATGCTTACAGTTTTTGAACTTTGTTAAAATTTATAAAAATGACACAAGCACAAACCTTACTAAGGCCTTAACTGCACTGTTACAAGATAGTTTCCCCACTATTCTGCTTTCAGCATCTCAAAATTACCTTAAATCTTAAGGTGCTTACCCCTACCGTCAAAATACAGTAACATATGCGCATAACTAATTATGTGAAAAATCTCTATCCAATAAAATATTGTTACAATTGATTAAGAATTCTCTTTGTTCTTTCATTGCTTTTAAATTCATCTAAATAACAAATTTCATAGTAAACACTAATGACACCTCCACATCACCTCCATTTGCTTATTTTATGTGCCTACTTGCAGAGTTATTTGTTGATTCACAGATTGCTTGGGTTGACGGCATCCATTCTCCATTCCTCTCGATGATATTGGTACGTGCAACATACATTGAGTAATAAAAACGTTTGAAACACACAATCTCACCCTCCTCCTGAAAGAAAGACAAAAGTACAATAATATTAATTACATAAATGGTCATTAATTTCAACATACTCCATTCTACAGGCCCGCTAGATGACTGGTTTGTTTGTAAACATTAAATGTCCTCTTACAACTCGTCACACAATGGCGTGTCATCTGCATTCTGCTCTGTCCAGTGCCCCTGCAGCAGCCTTGTTGCGTCAGTTTGTGGCTGGTAGTTTGTTGCCCCAAATATCATTGGCCTCGCCTCCAGAACTGCTACTGTCTGCTCAACTGGATTTAGCAGTCCCCGTGTTGTGCAGTCATTGTATGAAACCTCTGTCTTTCTTTAAACATATCATACACACGCACACACACATTGACAAAAGTGTTTAATATCTACCACACTGTAAACAATTTTTGACACATTTGCTACAGATGATGCTAGTTCCATTGCATTGGCATGAGCTGCACAAATAATCATGTGCGGACCTTCATATCTCTATCTTTGAATATTTTGCCCTTGCCCCAACAGCACAATATTTCCCACCATAAATATTCTGGCCATTTTTCCTAGGTTCTCTCTTCCTTCTCTGCGCTGCTTTCTGTTTCGATCAATCCAGCATTATTTTCCTGATTATATCCAATGACATCCTCATCGTAAGTGGAAATGTGATACTTTGTTCAAATATGTTTGATGGTTTGTTGTCAAATGTTACTTCATCAGGACTTTCTGTGGCATCAGTGGAAATGTGTGCCGGACCAGGATTCAAACCTGGGATCTACTGCTTATTAGTCAGTTGCATTAACCACTCCCCCACCTCCCCGTCCAACAACAATGTTCCTACCCTCAGACCACACAGAAGCATCCCCCTTGTCACCCAATATTATCCTGGCCTCGAATACATCAATAAATTACTCCGCCAGGGATATGACTTTCTCAAGTCAACCCCTGAAATGAGATCATCCCTTGACAAAATTCTCCCCACACCACCCAGAGTTGCCTTTCGTCGCACCCCAAACCTCCGTAACGTCTTTGTTAAACCCTACAATATTCCCAGACTACCTTCTCTACCCAGCGGTTCCTACCCCTGTAACCGACCCCGCTGCAAAACCTGCCCCATGCATCCCCCCACAACCACCTACTCCAGCCCCGCTACTGGTAAATCATACACAATTCAAGGCAAGGCCGCGTGTGAAACTACACATCATTTATCAGCTGACATGCCTGCACTGCACAGCCTTTTACATTGGTATGACAACAACTAAGCTGGCTGAGTGCATGAACGGACACAGACGAACTGTCCGCCTAGGAGACGTCCAATACCCAGTAGCGGAGCATGCCCTCCAGCATAATTCTATGGACCTAGGAACCTGCTACACCGTATGTGCCATTTGGCTTCTCCCACCCAACACCAGTCCCTCTGAACTGCGGAGATGAGAACTTGCACTCCAACACATCCTTTCATCCCGCCATCCCCCTGGACTGAACCTATGTTAAACAACCTCACTCCCATTTACTCTTCAGTCTTCTCCTCTTTCCCTTTCCTCTTTAGCCATTCATGCATCTTTTCATCCTACATCTTTATACTATATACCTCTTTACTTCTGTATGCATCCTCTTTGGTTTGAAGCTGGCACAGTACTTACAATAGAATATCTTTGGCTTCCCTCCGACAACCATGCCTCCATCCTTGCTACCCTCCCTGTTTTCCTTTCCCTGTTGCTTCATAACCTGGGTTGTGAGTAACTAAATCCACTTTCCCTTCTTCCCTTTCTTTCCCCTCTCTCCTCCTTGATGAAGGAACATTTATTCCGAAAGCTAGGAACGTAGATTTTCGGTTGTTTTTTGTGTATCTATCGGCTGTACTGAGCTGAGGTAAGTACTGGCCAGCCCCTCTATCTCCTGGTTAGTATTTATTACCATTAATCCGTAAGTCAATTATGGAATCTACATTTTTCATTAAAGGTCTTCGAAGTTTCTTCTATTTTTTTTACCAAGCTCTTGTGCCATGATATTACCCTCTTGCACGAGGAAAATTCTTCTGAAGTCTTTTTTATAGCCACAATGGTGTACCTCTTCTTTCCTGACAGTGTCACTTAGATTTCAAAATAATGAACTTTTCTTCCTAGCATTGCTTAGCGAGAAGGACCAAACTTAATTTTCCTTCATTTGCAACTGTATACTTGCTATAAGTAGAGCTGTGTTACATTACGTACATGACGTATTTATCACCTCCATGATATAATGACTTTTGTTTATTATTCAGTAATGACTTTTGGTTTAGGAACATCCTACTGTTCCAGGAAAAAGCTGAAGCAGTGCAATGTAGAGTTCATAAGACTTCTTTTAATAAGATGTCTTTAATGTGCAACAGTCTACAGTGTAATGTGATATGTGTTCTCTCACAATAATTATTCCTTGACATGGAATGTTTATGCTCAAGGAACTTACAGCATATTTTATAAAAGTTAAAATATTTGTATTTGGTTTTCATTCTCATTTGCCAGCACTTCTAGCGTTTACTGGGATGAATTCCATAATTTTAAACATCAGTCTATAGCAGGCTTTGAACACTTAAGCAATACATTATATTTGCCACCTGTCTGCCGTAAGAAATATTGGTGCTCTTGTTTATAATGGCATACAGCAGGTATACACAAGGTCATTGTAGCTAGGCTCAATACCATTTCTTCCAAATCCATCAGAAACAAACGCAAAATAATTTTATTTAAAAAAGCGGATAAAGTGCCACTAGAAGCCTTCCTAAAAGACAATTTCCATTCCTTCCGAACTGACTATGCGAATGTAGACGACATGTGGCTCAATTTCAAAGATATAGTAGCAACAACAATTGAGATATTCATACCTCATAAATTGGTAAGAGATGGAACGGATCCCCCGTGGTACACAAAAAAGGTCCGAACGCTGTTGCAGAGGCAACGGAAAAAGCATGCGAAGTTCAGAAGAACGCGAAATCCCGAAGATGGGCTAAAATTTACAGACGCGCGAAATTTGGCACGTACTTCGATGCGAGATGCCTTTAATAGGTTCCACAACGAAACATTGTCTCGAAATTTGGTAGAAAATCTGAAGAAATTCTGGTCGTATGTAAAGTACACAAGCAGCAAGACGCAGTCAATACCTTCGCTGCGCAGTGCCGATGGTACTGTTATCGACGACTGTGCCGCTAAAGCGGAGTCATTGAACGCAGTTTTCCGAAATTCCTTCACCAGGGAAGACAAATGGAATATTCCAGAATTTGAAACACGAACATCTGCTACCATGAGTTTCTTAGAAGTAGATACCTTAGGGGTTGCGAAGCAACTCAAATCGCTTGATACGGGCAAGTCTTCAGGTCCAGATTGTATACTGATTAGGTTCCTTTCAGATTATGCTGATACTATAGCTCCCTACTTAGCACTCATATACAACCGCTCGCTCACCGATAGATCTGTACCTACAGATTGGAAAATTGCGCAGGTCGCACCAGTGTTCAAGAAGGGTAGTTGGAGTAATCCATTTAACTACAGACCTATATCATTGACGTCGGTTTGCAGTAGGGTTTTGGAGCATATAGTGTATTCAAACATTATGAATCACCTCGAAGGGAATGATCTATTGACACATAATCAGCATGGCTTCAAAAAACATCGCTCTTGTGCAACGCAGCTAGCTCTTTATTCGCATGAAGTAATGGCCGCTATCGACAGGGGATCTCAAGTTGATTCCGTATTTCTAGATTTCTGGAAAGCTTTTGACACCGTTCCTCACAAGCGACTTCTAATCAAGCTGCGGAGCTATGGGGTATCGTCTCAGTTGTGCGACTGGATTCGCGATTTCCTGTCAGGAAGGTCGCAGTTCATAGTAATAGACGGCAAATCATCGAGTAAAACTGAAGTGATATCAGGTGTTCCCCAGGGAAGCGTCCTGGGACCTCTACTGTTCCTGATCTATATAAATGACCTGGGTGACAATCTGAGCAGTTCTCTTAGACTGTTCGCAGATGATGCTGTAATTTACCGTCTAGTAAGGTCATCCGAAGACCAGTATCAGCTGCAAAGCGATTTAGAAAAGATTGCTGTATGGTGTGTCAGGTGGCAGTTGACGCTAAATAATGAAAAGTGTGAGATGATCCACATGAGTTCCAAAAGAAATCCGTTGGAATTCGATTACTCGATAAATAGTACAATTCTCAAGGCTGTCAATTCAACTAAGTACCTGGGTGTTAAAATTACAAACAACTTCAGTTGGAAGGACCACATAGATAATATTGTTGGGAAGGCGTGCCAAAGGTTGCGTTTCATTGGCAGGACACTTAGAAGATGCAACAAGTCCACTAAAGAAACAGCTTACACTACACTCGTTCGTCCTCTGTTAGAAGATTGCTGCGCGGTGTGGGATCCTTACCAGGTGGGATTGACAGAGGACATCGAAAGGGTGCAAAAAAAGGGCAGCTCGTTTTGTATTATCGCGTTATAGGGGAGAGAGTGTGGCAGATATGATACATGAGTTGGGATGGAAGTCATTACAGCATAGACGTTTTTCGTCGCGGCGAGACCTTTTTACGAAATTTCAGTCACCAACTTTCTCTTCCGAATGCGAAAATATTTTGTTGAGCCCAACCTACATAGGTAGGAATGATCATCAAAATAAAATAAGAGAAATCAGAGCTCGAACAGAAAGGTTTAGGTGTTCGTTTCTCCCGCTCGCTGTTCGGGAGTGGAATAGTAGAGAGATAGTATGATTGTGGTTCGATGAACCCTCTGCCAAGCACTTAAATGTGAATTGCAGAGTAGTCATGTAGATGTCTGATACATACGCATATTTCACAAAGGTTTTAAACAACTGCAATTATGGCTTTATTGTACATAATTTACTGAAATCTAAAATTTTCTTCTATCATTTGGCCCAGGGATAGGGATATCTTTTATTAGGGACCATTTCTTTTAAGGTTTGTGTCTGTTCAAAAAAATTTTATTATTTACTGACATACTAGAAACAAAGTAAAAGAAAAATGTGGGAAAATGCAGGTATAAAGAATGGTAAGTTCAGACATATGTTACTGCCCACTCAAATTTTTGGGCATTTCCAAGTTTAAACATCCATGTCATACAGTTTCTAATACAATGTTTGTCTCTTGCAAGTCTCTTTAATTTCATTCTTAAAAGCACTTTTTGTGCTGCTTTCCCAGCTCTCATTGTCAAGTGCAGTCTCTCCGCTCTTAGTGTCGGTTGCCTCGGCAACGCAGATGGCCACTAACCGTGAACAGTTTATACGGATTGGTGCCTTGACTGCATCAGGTGGAAATATTATCTATTTTCTTTTTCAAACATGTTCTTTACACCTGTCATTTCAGACTGTTACAACCTGGAGTTTACAACATTTGATTTAAAACTTACATTTAGACAAATTGAGTATAAATTCATCATAATATTTGATCAGCTTGCTCATTAGCTTTATCAATCTTATTGTTAGTTTACTTTCATCCTGTATTAATTTGTCTTAACTCATTACTGCAGTTTCATGTCAGGAAGTAGCTAACATCATACAATCCCTAAAAAATCTTAAACCTGTGGGCTGGGATGAAATTCCAACAAATATCATAAAGGTAGGAAGTGACAGCATTGCACCTCAACTCTTGAAAACAGTAAACCAATCATTTGATGAGAACTGCTTTCCAGACAGACTGAAATCTATCCAATCTACAAAAAGGGAAAACAAGATGATTTAGTAAATTTCCGCTCAGTGTCTATACTCCCAGTTTTCTCTAAAATAGTTGAAGGAATAGAATATAATTAGAAAAGCACAATAAAGAAGGTAATGTTATTCTCAATAACCAGTATGTTTAGGAAGGGACGAAACACTTTACAAGCTGTAAATGAACTAATCTCTAAAGTAAATAAATGCCTTGACAACAAACAAAGTGTATCTGGTATTTTTTGTGACCTCTCAAAGGTGTTTGACACAGTAAACCATAAGCTACTGTACCAAAAATTGGGTACCTGTGGCTTCCATGAAAAATCTATAACAATTTAAGTTAAAGACTGACGAGTCACCAATGTTCTCAATCGAATGATTTTTATGTGACAATAATGTATTGTATCTTATCTTTATTAGGCTGTTCACTGGTTGCTTTCAGTTCCTTATGAAATTCTTTTGTCAACTCATTTTTATTTAGATTGAAAATTCTCTGATATTTGTCTCATTTCATTTAGTAATGCCCTAAAATCACAGTCTTTGGAGTTCCAACAGTAAGCTCATCATCACTTCTCGATAATTCTGTCGATTCAGCATGACTTATAGTATCATTAAGATCTTTTTCCCCATCTACATTAATATTTTCCACATGATTATCCCGCTTGACTGGTGATGTAATCACCATTAATATAACTCATCTTGCCTTACTTGTTATGGCAGTAATTCACAGAACACAAAATTTTAAGTCCTAAAATGACAAGATTAGTTTACTAAAAATATGAAAAACGTTATTTTCTGTATTCAGAATGTAAGCACAACTTACATAATCACTGTAAAGTCAGGCACTGCCTCTGCACTGTCACAAAGTTGGAGTCGTATGCATTGAGCTGCTGACTCAGCCAGACCCCCGTCGACTGTTGGTAGTGTACCCATACTGACTTCTGCACTTAAAGCCTCGCTCGCACCCCTGCCACACACTGGTGATTTTGCCAAGTAAAAGCTGTTTCTGTCTGCCTGCCTCCAGCAGTTGGTACCGCATCTCCACTGTTGCAACACTCTAAATTGCTCATGTCATCAGCTGACTGCATAACCTTCTCTCCTCCAACTCCACTTGCAGTTTACATCCATCATCAGATTAATCTTGTGGAAATAAACATCCATGCACAGTCCTTACAACTGCAATATTCCACAACAAATGTCATAAAATGTTCTTTTGTGCAATCAGAGCTCAAAAATAATGTTATCTGCTAATGTTCAATGTGTATAACACATAATATCATGCATTTACTCTGATTAAAATTACTTTGTGATTGACAGATTGTAGTGGTGGAGGGGAACAGTGTTATCAGCATGCAGCTAGCCACGCTACATAAGGAACTGCATGTTCCCACGGAACTGTACACACATTGAGCATTGTCTTTCAAAGTTCATGCACCGTTTCCACTTCACAGTGTACATAATTCAAGATAACTTCCTGCCACGTTTATTACACACAGTGCACTGCTAACGGTCGTGAGTGTAATAGGGGGAATGCTAAGTGCAATAATTGATGCCTCAATGTTCTTCCTATCAGCAGACTAATGGTAAACTCAGATTTTAACCTTCATATACTCCACAATGGGTTCCTGAATACAACAATTCCCACAAAAAGGATGTGTTCCAGAAACAATAAACATGGTAGACTTAATGTCTGTGCTCACTTCCCTACCTACTGTCTTCTAATGATGTCTCAATGTCATAGTCGTGATTTGTTTCTTCTCTGCAGCCACATGCTTCAACATTCTGGCAAATGGGAAAGAATTCAAAGCTGTTAAAAAATTAAATGACAGAATATTGGGATGCTACTTGATGTGTATATCTGTTTACAGAACCATAAAATCAAGAAAAAAATATTCTGAGAGCCAGTCTATAGTCAGTACTCACGATAAGGTTTCCAAATACTCATAACAAAATGCTTCACACGAGATTGCACATAAATATGTAATGAGACTTCTTTAATAATTTTACTAGTAATCACACTCGACAAATTTAAGTATGTGTTGCCTCTCTGGAGTCTGATTGTAGGCTCCTATTGAGTTGTTGTAACATTTTGGTGCTTGCTTGCCGAGTGCAAGCATGTGATTGTTCCATAGTTTACACCAATTGATATCAACAATAATTATGATTTATATTTAAACAACAGAAAATCCAGAATGGAATAGTGATGATAGCATGAAAATGATAGATTGCTACTCTCCAAATAGTAGAGATGTTGAATTACAGACGGGCAGAACAAAAAGACTACTAAACAAGCCTCGGCAGCCAAAGACAGTGGTTACGTGTGTGTGTGTGTTTGTATTTAGTTTTTCTGTTTGGGTCAAAAGTTATTGAAATTATTATCAAGAAGTTATCAGTGCAAGTAAAGCATGGTTGGAGATGAATATTAATATTTAAAAAGTAAATTTAAATGATGGAAGTCACGCTCCTTCGCTTCAAGCGTCACAGGAGAATTCCTGGTGTCTGTACAGATTCCAGCACCACACAGCTCTGCAACCATCTGTCATGTGGTGTGACTTATACACTTATCACCACCCTACAGGGACATGAATCTTCCTGTGATGAACGTTAAAATATAGCACTAAAACGGTGCTGAAATGTAGGTGGGGATGTGGCATAAAGCACAAATGCCAGAATGAGAACTGAAAAAAAAACATATTTTAGTTCTTCTTAAAGACTTTGTTCAGACACTTTTGCACACCCGGTGAGCACTCACCTTGAAGAGCCATGAATCAGTAAACTAGTATGCTTATTTTCACTGAGTACTGTCATGTGGAATTGTATTCTTCTGTAACTCATCCTTAAGAAAGAAAGCCTTTGTTGCACAAGAGCATGCCAGGATAATAGTTTGTAAATACGCGTACATCTGTTGTTCACCTGGCTAGGATGCATAAAATGTTGTACAGTGGATGAATAATGACTTTAGCGATCAGAAAGTGTGCGTGACATGTTTTGGATTTATTTCCAGATCTCCCATGCCATTCCCTTTCACACCCTCAAGAACCAGCCACAAAGGAGTGTCTCTTCATGTACCATTACCACCCCAGACTGAAACAACTGAACCACATCCTTCGCCAGGGTTTCAATTACCTATCATTGTCCCCTGAAATGAGGGACATGCTACTTGAAATAAATACATCCCCCTCGTAAAGTGGGGTTCTGTTGTCCAACCTCTACAATGTCCTAATCCACCCTGTGCCACTTCCAATCCCAACCTCTTGCCACAAGGATCATACCCCTGTTGAGGATGCAGGTGCAAAACCTTCCCAATCCACCACCCAGCACTTCCTAATCCAGTCCTGTCCTACCTCACCAGGAGCCAGGCCACCTTTGAAAGCAGCCACATCATTTACTGGCTCTACTGCAATCATTGCACAACTTTTTATATTGGTATGACTAGCAACCAGCTGTCCAACAGAATGAATAGCCACAACCACTTTGTAGCACAACATGCAGCTGAACATCACACACTTTATTTTAATGGCCGCTTCACTATCCAAGCCAACTGGATCCTTCCCTCCACAATCAGCTTTTTTTGAATTGCCCAGTAGGGAGTTATCCCCACTACATATTCTCTGCTCCCGTAATTATCCCAGCCTCAACTTACGATAACATACTGTCCCCACATCCTCGACCCAACAGTTTTCAACCCCTCTATCTTATCTTTTCCTCCCCGTTCTTCGTCTCACACCCACACATCTTTCTCTGCTCCTCCCATTTTTTTTCCCCCCACAACCTTCTGACACTGTACCTGATGGCATTCTGCACACTTCACCAGACAATGTTTGTCCCCCTCCCCACCCATACACTACAATCCCTTCCCCTTTCCCGGCCACTCCAGATTGCTGTTTGCATCCCACATGATAGTTTCATTCCAGTCCGAGATGCTGTAGTTGGCAGTCAAATGTTCATGAAGCTTGTTCGCGTGTGTGTGTGTGTGGCCGAAAGCTTATGTAAGGGTCTTTTAATTGTGCCAGTCTGCAACTTTACTTGTTTTTCTGACGGTAAGTAGCAATCTGTCTTTTTTCCTACATTGTTGATTTTTCTTCCTGGGCTTCAATTGTTCAACTACAATTATTGTCTACTGTCTGAGTTACCAGAGAGAACTTGGATAACAGAGGCTGCTGGGAGAAAAAAAATTATGGCTACTCACAGTGGAGGGTTTACTGTTATGAAGATGAAGATGCAATTTTGTCTGTCCCCCTCAGGAGACACCGCCTTAGTGAAACACTGTCCGTGTGGGCGAGGGGGTTTGTGTGATCCAATGAAGTGGAGGGCTATGCCGGCGATGGTGTAACTACCGGCAGGGCCTCCCAAGCCGGACAGGTCTCCATAGAGGATCCAGACAAAGTGTGTCTCACAACATCCCGTCTAGTGTTCTGTCCTGTCCTATCCTATCCTATTCTATTCTATCCTATTCTATTCTATCCTATCCTATCCTATCCTATTCTATTCTATTCTAATCTGTTCTGTCCCATCCTATACATTTCCTTCCTTTCCTTCTCCTCTTTGTGATTGTGTGGCAGCAGACACAGTCCCCTAATGTGGGCAGCGGATGATCCTTAGAAACCAGGACAACGTTGATGCACATAGGCCTTACTGCGAAGGGATGGATAGCGTTCTGTAGTCACTGTGAAGACAAGCTATCTAATGGGTAAGGCCCTGAAATAAAACCTTGGCAGGTGTCCAGGCCATGAGGTGGCAGCCCCACCAGGACACTCGGGGCTGTGGGCTGATAACCCGCACCACCAAAAAACACATATCACAGAAACTAAAAGGAGAAACAGCCGGATGGATCTTAAGGATATGACCTTTGGCCTGAAAAGGAAAACCCATATCGGTTTTTGGAATCTAAGGACGTTGAGAGAGGCAGGGAGGCTAAGACAGGTTAAAAAAGAGATGGAGAACTAACGACTACATACATTGGGACTAAGTGAAGTAAGGTGGCCAGAATCAGGGGAATTCCAAACTCAAAATGGTGGAGTGTTGCTGTATGCGGGTCAGACAGGTGAGGACGCTATGCATAGGAATGGTGTAGGGCTCTTACTATCTAAAAGCAGCAAGAAGAGCTTACTGGGGTGGAAACCAGTCTCAGAACGGATAATAACCGCACTCTTTAAAACAAATGTATGATATGTCACTGTAATTCAATGATATGCACCTACTGAAATAGCTAAAGGAGAATTAAAAGATGCATTTTATACAGAGCTTAACGGAGTCCTTAGACAAACAAATTCTAGGGACATAAAAATTTGAATGGGTGACTTGAATGCAAAAGTTGGTTCAGAAAATGAAGGGTTTGAACATATCATGGGCGTGCATGGCTTGGGGATCAGGAATGTAAATGGTGAACTGTTGATAGATACAAGCGCTGAAAATGACCTAGTCATTGGAGGCACATTGTTTCCACATCGTAAGTGCCATAAGATAACGTGGGTTTCTCCAGACCACGTTACCGAAAATCAAATAGACCACATAGTCATAAGCCGCAAGTTCCGACACTCTCTGTTAGATGTCAGAAATAGAAGAGGGGCGGACGTTGGAAGTGACCACCACCTAGTTTTGGCGGTATTCAGACTTAAGATAGTGTCAAATAGAACCAAGCTCAATCATAGGTGCTAGAAAATAGAGGTGGCAAGATTAAAAGACCAACAGATAAAAGAAACATTTGCCCTTGAACTACAAAACAGATTCCAGGTCCTCTCTGAAGAAAACTTTATGGAAGAGGGAATTGAAACGTGCTGGCAAAAAATCAAGAACAGTTATTTAGAAGTGGGATTTAAGGCACATCAAAGGAAGGAATGGATCTCTGATGCTATGTGGAATGAAATCAGCCACAGTAAAGAACTAAAACTTAAGTTAAATTTTTGTACGACAAGAGTGCGGAAGAGCGAAGCACATAAAGAATACTTGGAGGCGAACAAAAAAGTGAAAACATTGGAATATCGAGATAAAAGGAAATTGATAGAAGAGCAAGCAAAATTAACAGAAGAGGCAGCAAGACAAGGAAATATGAAAGAGCTCTACAACATTACAAAACGGTTGTTAATGAAGAACTTCAGACATGACGTACCAGTTAAGAACAAGAATGGTGTGATGCTTACAACTCAACAGGCACAGCTAGAGAGATGGGAGGAGCACTTCATGGAACTGTTAAATTGTGAAGACAACTAAGAGGAATAGGTAAGAGATGTTCCAGAGGAAGTCGAAGAAGATCAAGATATAAATTTGCAGTGCCCCACAATGGACGAAATTAGGATTGCCTTGAAAACACTAAAAAGTACAAAGGCTTCAGCCTAGACAACATAGCACCAGAGCTCTTAAAAGCCGATATTGAAAGTACTCTTAAAATGCTCCATCCTTTGCTGAAGCATATTTGGCTTGAAGAGAAATCTCCAAAGGAGTGGAAAAATGGCTTGGTGGTAAAGCTCCCAAAAAACGTAAATTTGTCAGACTGTAACAAATGGTGTGGTATTACATTGTTGTCAGTGCCCAGTAAGGTCCTCACCAGAATTAATTTAAACAGAATTAAAGAATCCCTTGAAAAGCGACTGCGTAAAGAACAGGCTGGTTTTAGGGCACAACACAGCTGTGTTGATCTTATTAACACTCTTAGGATCATCTTAAGCAAAGCAAAGAATTCCAAGCAACCATGTACCTGGCATTCATTGATTTTCAAAAGGCCTTTGATTCCGTGAAACATAAAGTGCTCTGGCAGATGTTGCGGAAATATGGCATACCACAGAACATCTTAAACGTCATAAAAGATCTATATGATGGCTACGAATGCTGCATACTCCACAAGGGAAATATGACAGAGCCCATAAAAGTAACAACTGGAGTCCGGCAGGGTTGCATTTTGTCACCAACATTTTTTCTACTCATTCTAGACTCTGTTATGAGAAGAGATACAGCAGGCAGGAGACGAGGAATCCAGTGGGGGGATCCACGAACGTCTAGAGGATTTGGATTTTGCAGACGACATAGTTTTATTAGCTCCAAGGCTGACTGATATGCAAGCTAAATTAAACTTGCTGAAAGAAGAAGCAGAGACTGCTGGCCTCAAGAGAAATACAGGCAAAACAAAGGAAATGAGAGTAAATTCAGGGAACATGGAGGTGCCCCTGTTAATAAGTGAGCAGCGAGTGGAGACTGTCAACTCATTCCTGTATCTGGGTAGTATAGTGGCGGAAGATGGTGGAGCTGGAGATGACATGAAAAACCACATTAAAAAGGCAAATGCTGCCTTCTTACAATTGAATCCAACATGGAAAAATAGAAATATCACATATAAAAAAAATCTGTATTTTTAATACAAATGTGAAGGCTGTCCTTCTGTACGCCAGTGAAAGCTGGAAAATGGATAAAAAGATAACAACCCAGTTACAAAGCTTCATAAATAGACGTCTTCGACGCATCATGAATATCTGGTGGCCAGAAAAAAAATATGTAATGAGGAGCTCTGGCGAATAACAAACCAGATACCTATGTAAGACCAGATACGAGAGAGAAAGTGGGGCACACCTTGAGAAAACCAGATGGAGTCATCGAGAAAAAAGCATTGGAATGGAATCCCCAGGGAACAAGGAAGAGAGGAAGACCAAGGGGCACATGGAAGAGGACAGTGGAAGGGGAAGCAAAAAGAGTTGGTAAGACCTGGACAGAATTGAGGCAAATGGCAAAAGACAGACATGGATGGCGAGTTCTCCTGGATGCCCTATGCCCCCATAGGGGCCAAAGGAATTAAGTCAAGTCAATTTTGTCTGTAGAAAAACACCTGTGTAAGTTTTTTTATTTTGTGTAGGAAGTCTGCATCTGACTTCATTGAGGTATTGCATCTACCTATGTTAATATGCAAGAAAATATGAAAAGGAAGTGTATTTTCTTACTTCCCAGGTTATACATGGTATTTGAGTTCTATTGATAGATCATTGGATAGTATCGCATTGGGAGATGTTATATCACAGATATGAGAGGAAAGATAAATTCAGTTTTTTTTTTGGTGCAGAAACTGAGGGTGCCACATATAACTAGATATTAATTTTATGAGTAAGCTTAGTTGGGTATAGGAAAGCAGTAGTGTCATTTAGCACTGCACATTCCAGTGTAAAAGTTTTGATTAAAATAAATGTACTCATGGTCCAAGAAAATGGATTCCTATTTACACATAGAAAAAGTATTGAATCTTGCCAAAGCAGCTTTTTTTTTTTTTTTTTTTTTTTTTTTTTTTTTTTTTTTTTTTTTTTTTTTAGGCTATGAACATAATTAAGGTAAAGCATACGCTTCAAGACATAAAGAAAATTTTTAGATAATGCTTTTTCCAAATGTTTTTCTGGTGCAGGTGGCTGCACTGTAACATCATGGTATTGAAGATAATATTATTTTTTTTTTTTGGTTAGCTAGATGCACAATAAACAAAATAAGATGTTATTTTTTCTGAAGTTCTAACAAAAAAAAGTTATTCATCATTTCATATTAAATCAGAGTTGTTAAAAATGTTAATGAGGGTGTATTGCACTTTGGATACACTGCAATAACAGGCAAATAATAACATAAAACTAGAAATATGTAAGGATTCCTTTAAAAGAGTCATAGTGATCCAACCGACACACACACACACACACACACACACACACAGAGAGAGAGAGAGAGAGAGAGAGAGAGAGAGAGAGAGAGAGAGAGAGACTAAACTTTATAGTCTTTTTATGCTAGCAGCTATTAAGATCCAGAATGAGATTTTCACTCTGCAGTGGAGTGTGCGCTGATATGAAACTTCCTGGCAGATTAAAACTGTGTGCCCGACCGAGACTCGAACTCGGGTAGGAGACGAGGTACTGGCAGAAGAAAAGCTGTGAGTACCGGGCGTGAGTCGTGCTTCGGTAGCTCAGTTGGTAGAGCACTTGCCCGCGAAAGGCAAAGGTCCCGAGTTCGAGTCTCAGTCGGGCACACAGTTTTAATCTGCCAGGAAGTTTCATTAAGATAATTAGGTCTATCATTCATCACTTCCTAAACTTGATAATATGTTACTTAATGTAGGTAAACAGCAAATTTTCTGATACTTTGTCTTTCAAATGAGATGAAATGAAAACACAAATTAGCGTTGTAAAGTGTAGTGTTTGCTGCTGTAGTTGGTAGTGGTGATAGTACAAATCGTGGTGGTGGGGGTTGGGTGTCTGCATGTTCCATGGACGAGAACACAAGATCAGAACAGAATAAAATAAGAATAGTTGATTGGAGAAGATTAGGAGAAGAGTTCGTTGAGTGAATGTAGTGTAGAGACATTGAGAAGTGATAAAAGTAGGAGAGATGAGTGGGAGAAAGAGACGAAAACAGGGTGGTCAACGGAAGTTTAAAGGTAGTATGGAAGGGAAGCAGTTAAAAGGTTAGAGATGTTTTAGAAAATGGTTTAGAGTTATGGAAGGAGTCAAGAAAACATGGCAGGGTGAAAAGGAGAAGGAAAAATATGGAGAACGGTAGGGTGGGATTGACAAGTTGGGTGCAAAGGGAAGAAGGGAGGAGAGATGTAGGGACCAGGTCAGTACTGTAGGTACCTGTGCCTGAATATCCTACTACATGAATTAGAGTTGATTTATTTTTCTACTTTGATAAAACTATTAAGTACAACATGACTGTCTGTTGAACAATTAAACATGGTATCACATCCTGCAGCCCTTGTTTGATGAAGCCATTGGAAGAGGTAGAGATGATTGCTTCTTCCACACAGGGTTGTAAAAACATACCCCTCTCCTTCCCCACAAACGTATGTCACTGTTTCAGTTGACAGTCTTTTGGAGGCTGATTAACAAAATTCCCCATTGTTAGATAAAAAGGCCCCCCCCCCCCCCCTCAATTCTGCAAATGAAACATCATGCTCCTTCACTGGAATGTTTTTAAAGCAAATTGCTTGTAGTGTTGTAAGACACCTACTATTAGAGGTAGTGTGAAAATAACAGCAATTCACTTAGTTTTCTGTAAATGTACATTTATTTGAAATATAATAAAATGAATGATAGTGAACGGACACAAATTACATCAAAAGTACAGCATATAAATAAATTGGTTTATAATATAAAAAATTCTTTTCAGAACAATGTCAGCTTTATGTTCTCCAGTAGAATCAAATTAATTTTTTTGGCTAAACACAACACTGGATAGCTGTGACCCTCTTATCATAGACAATGATATAGCTTTGACCTGCAAGAAAAGCTAAAATTTATGAAGAAATTAACATCATAAAATGTTCTGTTTCTGAAAATTATGGCAAATAAATATGCATCAATTTTTAATCAAATAATATCTAAGACATAAAGAAAAGTTAAAAATTTATGCACTAAAGTACCTAATGACTGCTATAGCAAACAGGAAATGGTAACCAAAGAGTCATAAACATGGTTGTTTTTTTTTTTTTTTACCCACTATTTTCTGATAAGTGTACAGGTGAGAAAATTCTGTTTGTAATGGCAGTGTTGTCATCCTGATGCTTCTTAAACAATTTTCTTTTATGTCAATATCTGGAGTGTTTCATGACAGCATTATTTTAGCTAAGTGTTTCAGTGTTTTCCTTAGTTTAAACAGAAATTTAGTTTCTGAGTAATAAATTATTGGAAGTTAACATGCAGGAAAATAATACTTCAGATTCACAATGCACTGCTCCTTTACTACTTAGCTTTAACATTAAAAATAACTTTCATTTTTTAAATTACCAGTATATTTTTAATGGTAGTTAAACCACTGAATGAATTGCTGCCATTGTGTAGATGTTACACTCACTGAAAGAATAGTACTTCTGCCATGATATGAATCTCTCATTCTCTACTACATTGTTTGTCCAGAATGGACATAAGGGAATGTTTAGGAACCAAGTTTGTGACTGAAATCAGTTTTTATATGATGCTGGAAATCTGTTTAATGCTGAATATTAGCAAATCAAATTAAACACACTATAAGTTTATTGGTAACATGATGACTACATCTAATAAATAATTCTCTGGACCTTTGGTTACATTGCTTGATCTTAAACTATGCCCCATATCCTTGTATCCATTTTTTATATACATACTTGGAAAACAGTTTTTGGAACTCTACGACATATAAAATTATACATTAAAAAATAATCATGCTCAGATAAAGATGAAGTTAAGATAATTTTTCGAACTCATACCACACTGTTGTAAAAGTCATTTGTTTAATTTGAGTTATTAAGCCATCTGTATTTTTACTGCCATGCAGTTTTTCCTCTGAAAAAATTTCATGAGGGGTGGGGAGGGGCGACGACGACACAAATAATAAGTTGAGTAGTGTTGTTTCTGAGTTGCATCCAACAATGCAGGCCCCAAAAAAAAAAAATTGTATTTCACAACTGACGGTGATGAAAAATTGCTTATATATTCATAAACAACGCTACATTATAACTAGAGATATAAACTGAAGATCCTCATTTATGCTGTTTGGAAAGTACTTTCAGGAATACAAGCCAATCACAGTCATCCTGTTACATAGGGGGAAGGCATACGATTATGTCCATGTATCACCTTCAACATTTTACACACACACACACACACACACACACACACACACACACACACACAAATCAGGATCATCAGTAGAAGATAAATGGATGGCTTAATAATGAGTGGAAATTATGAAACATTCCATTCAACTGGTGAGAAAAAAAAAAAAACATACTGGAAAGTGTAGGAAGTCTGTTTCTTCAGACAGTAACAAAATACACTATTAACGCAAAGTTAGGGGTGGCCCTCCTGCTTAGTGCCCAGATTATATCATTTTGTAAATAAGGTTAGCCTGTGTCCATGGCTGTTTGTTTGTTGTAATTATCTGTTACATTTTTTGTGGTTCTGACAGACAAAATGGATCACAAGCATAAAGGTCAGTTGGTCATAGATCTTTGGTAATTGGCTTCTATAAATCATAATATACCCATTTACAATGACTTGAAATATATCTGTATAAGAAAACAATAATGACTAGAAAATTAGTATATGAGCATTAATATAATTTGTGATATTTCATTTTCACTAACTTATACTGGGAAATTGCTTCCTGTTATGAACTGACCACTTTACTGTATATTTTTATTGCCAATACAAAATTCATTTTCCTATAGACTAATGCAGTGTTTTAATCCACAAGCTTTTGCCAAAGGATTTTTTTCAGTCTCTTTCCAGTGCTTCCTCTCCATAACATCAAATAAAAAAATATTACTTTCAGCATTTCATTTTTTGATGCCAAGTTGGTGTACAATATTTACCACCTGAAAAATAATGAAATTACTACTTTAGTCACAGATTTCTATGGAATTAAATATTTTTGAATCGTACCATCAAAGACTTATTATCACTTTACTAATGTAACTTACTGTTTTTATGAAAAACAATTATATTATTTCTTTTATATACCTGCGTAGTTCAGTACATTTATATTCACACTTATTATGTTTAGTGTTTCCTAAATAGCTAGTTAACTTAAAAAGCTACAAGAGTATTCATAATAGTTGATATAAAACAGTAAATATTCAGAAAATAGCAAAACTGTTTATAATTATGTGAAGTCACACAGTCCCCAACTGTTCATAACATACACATTAATGGTGCACCTTCCATATTGCATGACACTATCCTGTAAATAAATTTACAGTCTGTAGTTACATTCATATTTACAGTGACTTACTAACTGTAACACTGACTAAAGTCAATCCTTACACCTATGGAACATCATACATGCAGACTTTTTGCGTCAAATATTTGCAAAACAAACTGCTTTATTACCAGAAACTCTAGAAAAACAAACTGACAAACAAAATATATAATTACAAAATATTAATGACATGTCTTTATATGTTTATCTTGAGAAACAATTATACATCATCACTGATGAAACTGACTTTGTTTTATACTGTGCTCACATCCTTAGAATACCATTTTGCAATCTTGCGGTTATATAAAATATGTTACACATTTCTGAGGCAAGTAGGACTTAAAATACATAGTTTAAAAAAGCTAAATGACAATTATTTCAGTTCTTTACAAATGTAATGATGCCAGATTTTTGCCTTCTCCTTTGATAGTGTTTTCAATTTTCTTTACTTGTAAGTAATCATTGGTCTTCTTGGGTAACCCAGTCCACAATTAATATAAAAATAAGAGATTTTACCCTGTTCTAACTACCTTATGCATCTCTACATACATTTTCCTCAAATTGCACATAATTCTCTTCCAACCATACATTTAGTAATTTTCAAGCAAAGAGATGGGAGCAGGGCAATTCCATAAAGAAACAAAAACCTAAAAATCTAGAGCCTGCACCTGATGTTTCAGAACAGCTAACTTTTATGACTGAATACACATCGAGCTAAACACTAAGACATTTGTATGAAGAGATATCGACCACAAAATAAGTCATTGGTGAAATCATTAATTTCATTGAGATTGAATACTTACTGTAATTATTCTTGGAATGCACCTATGTGGTATGCAGTAATACATGCACATGTAGATGGGTCACATCTTTATTAGTCTAAATATTTACCCTTTGAACTTTCACTACAAAATATTAAGAGTGAACATTGGTAATGTTTAATGATGGAGGACGTGATTCACATGCGTGTAAAAAGTAAAACAGTTGCAGTTTTTCACAAAGAAATTTGTACAGGTAAAGAACTGTAAACCGGTTATTATAGTCTCAAAAGACACCAGTGATCATGCTGCACTTACACAATGGAACATCTTTATTCACCCACATTATATATAAACGATGCATTTCAATGGACAGTCACCATCGCATTCTATGGTAGAAATAGAACAAACTAACATAATTCTTTCTGTACTTGCTTAAACAGCGTATTCACACTTCATTACAGATTATTAGAAAAGAAAGCCGCACAATCTACTAAGAAAAAATAACCATAAAAGAACATGTTGTCCAGTTTTATTGACATATATCATATCTTAATTTTTTTGCATAGCAATCAAACCAATTTCCTTGTACATTATAATTTGTATATTTTGTCTCCCTGAACACCTGTTCTCTAAGTTAGGAGAGATAAAAGGACCCTAAATGTTTAACATTTCATTGAGGAGAAGGCCATTAGAGATGAAACACTAGTTGAGACTGGAGAAGGGAATCAGATGTGTCCTTCAAAGGAGCAATCTCTGCATTCGTCTTAGGACATTTATGGAAGTCAAAGAAAAACCTACATGGGGATCTGTACAACCGTTGCCCTCAATGCTGTGCCAATTTATTCCGTCTTTCAAGTACACTTCGAGGAGACTGAAACTACAAGTGAAGTATTTGGTTTGAAAACATATCTGATCAAATAGTTAAGCTTTCTCCCATGTTTTAAAAACAAAATGTTTATTCCAGAATACAGCGATGGTTATATGTGTATTAGAATACCAATCCACTGTTGATGAGAGGACACTGAGCATAATTCTGAAAAATGGAAGTGCAATAAAGCGATTTTTTTCATACAGAGATAAAACTACAACAGATAATTCAAACACACTTAAATATCAATTAGCTGTATCAGTAAGGGAAATGAACACAAAAGCAGTCATCACATCGTGACAAAAACTTAAGCACCAACAAATCCTTCCATGTGGCTGTGTATGTGTAGTTATAAGAACATATGTTCAGGGAAGTGACTACATTCCGGGTTTGAAAACTGGGTGAACAGTCCGAAACTGCATTTGGCCATTGTCACTTCTGCACGATAAATTTCAGCACAAAATTTGACAGTATGACCTCATTTGGTTATTCTTTTCTTCTTGGTATTCATTGTTACTTTACATTCTAATAATATGTGGTGAGCTGTTGGTTCCCTGTTCACGAGAAATTTAATTCTCTTTTGTCGTACATTTCTCACAGAAGCTGATGACAGGGTTTACTGAATTGCATATACACCACCAAAAAGCTGATACAAATTTCTGCTGCAATTAGGTTCACCTATTTCATCACTATCTGGCACACAGTAAAGTTCAAACTAGTATTATTTTGTCATCTAGTCGTGAACAGAGAATTGTGTTGACAAAGACAGCTACACCTGATTCCAATGGTCAGAAACAGAATTATCTTTTTATATTCTGAGATTAATGATCTGAAGTACCTGTTCTGAAAGAAACAAAAATGTGAGTATTTTGAACAATCGTGTGATGATCTACTTATTGTGCTCCTTCTGCCTTGCGGTGTTAAATCCAGCCAAACTGGTAGTGTCCTTGGAATATGATTTCAGTTGATAAATGAGATGATGCACACATGGTCTCACAGTCCCTGCTATGTACATGACTGTTTGTGGGTATATCAATCAGTCCATCTGTACCATTTCTGACTGCTATGCAGAGTATCAACAGTGCAGTAAAACTTGGGAAACGACCAGTTGCCAAGCACAGCATCACAAATACTGTTCGGTGAAACTGTCTTGTCCATTGAATACTCATAATGGGATTCTGTCATTAAAAAGGAAGTAGAAATTACAATGTGCCACTACTACTTCAGCCGGGTTAGCAGCTATATAATCTTAGTAGTGCATTACAGGGAGCCCTTGATGTGAAGGAATTGGGCAATTTATTTACGCCACTACACGGGTAGTGGCACCGCCAGTGTAGGCGTCTACACACAAACTTTCACAGAGTGAAACAATGGTGATGTCCACTGACCGATCAGAAGCTGTATACGCGGTACAAGAAGGCACCACAGTAGTCAGTTGCTCCTGTCAAAAGTCATGGAGATGACATTCAAAAGCTTGAGTTTCTGCAAGAAAATAAACAACATTGTGAAGCGAGAGTCATCATTCCCAACTTTTTGGTGATGGTGGTGGTGTGTGTTTAAATTACAGTTGATTTACTTAAACGAAACTGGATCTGGACAGCTCTTTCATTGTATAACTTGAAAGTATCCAAGTTACAAAATATGGACAATCGAACGTGAAAGCAGAGGTGATTCTGTCACAGTTTAACACAAAATAGAAGTCCCACAACAGCTCACTGCCCTCGGCTCTCACAGTAAGTTGAGGCATACAGCTGAAGAGAAAACTGTACAACACTAACACGGGTGACACGTTCACTGATGACCATTTCTGCTGTTTGGCAGTACGTGGAGACCTGTGAGGCGGTCGACACTCGGCACTCCCTCACCCATCACAGAGGAATGACACATCTGCAGTGCCGGCGTCCAAGTTTCTTGTCCGACGGCCCGTCCCTCACCCGCTGCAGGGAGGCTGCGACGACTGAGTCTTGCGCCCACTGCCGCTGCCCGCAGCCGACGCGAGCTCCCTGTGGGGATGGGGGTGGCGCCCCCGTCGCCACCACGGCCTCCGGCGTCACCGTCATGCTCGCTGTGACCCGCAGCGACCGACTGTCCCTGCCACCGCCAGCTCCATCACGTTGTTGTCCTGCCGCTGCGGCTGCTGTCCCGCCCCCGCCCCAGAACCGCCTCCGCCGGGTGTCGCTCCACCTTCAAAAATGGCGGGCTAATATTTATGAGAGTGGAGGCAGACAGCAGATTTACTGAGGGTTAGACTACAAAGAACATGATAAAACCAATTGGAGGGGAAGGGAATCATTGTTTTGACTGCTACGGTTGCAGGTTAGAATGCTGCCTCGGGCATGGATGTGTGTGATGTCCTTGGCTTTAAGTAGTTCTAAGTCTAGGGGACTGATGACCTCACATGTTAAGTCCCATAGTGCTCAGAGCCATTTGAATCATTGTTTTACTGATTCAATCACATCTATTTTAAGCTACACTATCTGTTTCAGTGGTCATTCCATCTTGAAAGAAAAGGATCAAGCTAGGAATGGCACCATAGCTCTTCATTAGAGAACAACAGTGCAAGCCCTACGGACAAGAAACTAGTAAATTTTTACAGCTCTGAAGTTGAGATCATTGCCTCTAACAAAGCTGTAGTTTACATGAGGATGATGCAAATGAAAACCTTAAAAGTGCAATAAAATTCCTAGAAGCTTTACCATTGATTTTGTGGGAGTTATCCTTGTAATTTGAAAAATGACCGACAGGTGGCAACCTGTTGTTGCTTCATAGAATAGGATGCTGGTCAGTGCAGAGATGGCTGCCCCACTGTCAACGTGTACCACACTGGAGTTTGACTCATCTTTCTGAATAGTGAAGGTGTTAAACCTATGGAAATGCATTGCAGGTTAAAATAACAGTATGGTGATTCATGTGTGTGTCCTTGCAGCAAGTTTAGGAGTGGTGCAGAAAGTCTACAAGAGGTATAACTTCCTTTGAAGATGCTCTGCACCAGGGTCAGGCACACCATCTTATGATGAAAGAAAACATTGGTCTGTGCCAAAAAGAAAAATAAGCATTTGACTATTGGCAGTCATGCTCACTCTCTTTGGGAATACAATAGTGGTAATTTTTAAGTTATATATGGAAAGGAAATTAATGCCTCAGTAATTGTATGTCACCCATGCATCATCCACGTATTTTGTTTATGTTATACTGCTGCACATACGGTCTGTCCAAAGATGTGACTTTACATTGCGTCGATTTCCATTTTAATGGTCAGTATTTCACCATTCTTGTTTGAATTTGACTGTTGTTGAGAGGTAGAAAAAGAAGTTTCTTCACATTGTGTTGAAGTAAATCATCTACATTTATACTCCGCAAGCCACCCAATGGTGTGTGGCGGAGGGCACTTTACGTGCCACTGTCATTACCTCCCTTTTCTGTTCCAGTCGCGTATGGTTCGCGGGAAGAATGACTGTCTGAAAGCCTCCATGCGCGCTCAGATCTCTCTAATTTTACATTCGTGATCTCCTCCAGAGGTATAAGCAGGGAGACGCAATATATTCGATACCTCATCCAGAAACGCCCCCTCTCGAGACCTGGACAGCAAGCTACACCGCGATGCAGAGCGCCTCTCTTGCAGAGTCTGCAACTTGAGTTTCCTAAATATCTCCGTAACGCTACCACGCTTACCAAATAACCCTGTGACAAAACGCGCCGCTCTTCTTTGGATCTTCTCTATCTCCTCTGTCAATCCGATCTGGTACGGATCCCCACACTGATGAGCAATACTCAAGTATAGGTCGAACAAGTGTTTTGTAAGCCACATCCTTTGTTAATGGACTACATTTTCTAAGGACTCAAGTGCTGTATCGTGTGTGAGAAACAGAGGAGAGTGAGTGTGTCGGTCTTTCGCCAGTTCACTGCTGGTAGTGCCCTGTCACCTTAATGCGTCTGCACATAGCGCACAAGTATTGCACCACAATTAACTATAAAATTAAAAGTTAAAAATCTACATTTATAACTTTGTTAACATATAGTTTATTACAATAATGTTTCAAATATATACCTAGACTTGACAGTTTCCGTAAAAATGAAGTTTTTTTCTTTCTTAAAAAAGTGGCACTAAATAATAAAGGTAGAAAGCCAAAATTTGCTCAGGAGGTGCCTATGGAGTTCATAAATAAGTGGTGTAAATTTCAAACCTAAAGAACGAAAATACGGGCAGAGTCCCCGTTTTTTCAATAAAAATGGAAGGCATTAAAAACGGGACTTAGAATCGTAAAAATTTGTTTTATGCTTCACTTCCCCCCCCTAAAAATCATAACGTAAAGAGACCATGTTAAGCTACCTCTTATAGTTTTTAAATAATTAAGTGAAAACCAATTTTGTAACTAAAATATGCCGAATTGTAGTAGATTAAGTGTCTCTAATTTTAAAGTTGTGGTATTAATAATACCTACTGCAAGTTCTAGTAAAGGTATGGTTCAGAGGTGACGATCTACTGTTAGTTCCACTATAAAAATGGTATAAAGTGAAGTTTTTATTCAGGTACGCTGAAACTTTTTCTGCGCTTTCAAATAATTTACCTAAATACATTTAAAAATTAAGATGATTCTGAATTAATTGAAGATTATGTGTCTGAGAAAGCGGTCGTTCTGAGGCTGTTGCCATGTGTTAAGGTAGTAAACAACAGATGTTCCCTTGGCCGTCCGTTGCGGCACCTATATAAATACAGCCCAAGAGGCAGTAGTAAGGTGCACTTCACACTCAGCCATTGTAAGATCCACGTTTGTTAAACATCGGATCGCACTCTGCCTCGGATGATGTCAGAGACGTCTGGATTGGCGAGGTGAAAGACAATCTGGTAGGAACGTACCGCAGAGGTCACCTCTGAACTGAAAATATTGCTGTTCAGAATAGAAAGATTTACTGTCAATTCAACATAGTGACTTTCAGAGTATTGTGCATGAGAGAATTTACTCAATATGTATGTATGAACTAGAATTTTGAATTTAAATAAACATATAAAGTCCTGATCCCACTAAGATGGAGGAGAATAGAACATTTATTTCAGTGGACTGAACGCAAAATTAGTTACCACGCTCGCACGAGAAAGATGGCAAACTTGATTGGTTGTTGAATAATCATCATCATATGAAACCGGCCGACCCACAGTGTGTCCTACTTGAGAACTGTCACCCTCATGACTGCTGATGTTACCATTTCTGTTTCTACTTTGATAGATAAATAATTTATTTTTCAGCATTTAATTATAATCATCTCGAGTTCCAGTTTGAAAACCCTGTAAAAAATGATCACTGCTCAGAATGGTGCTAAATACAATATTATCGAAGAAGGGGAAAATGTTCTGGAAACAAAAATTTTTGCCACTACATGGCGCTGTAAGTGGCAGAATATGCAAAATAGAAAATGAGGGATACCTGGCTGTTCCCGAGTTTGTGTGTAAGTGGCCCATCATGACTCACTCATTGCAGGATCACACGCTGCTGGTGCAGCTCTTGTACAAGAATGGTGGCGGTGCACCGATACATCTGCAGAAGTTCTGGAGACTCAAGGGTATGAAAAAAAAAAGGCAGTTTCCAATGCCTGCTAGGGTCTGGAGAAACTGATTACAAACGACAGTTTATTTTATTTTTTTTTTTTTTTTTTTTGACGTGTAATGTGGCAGAGGGAGGAAGGCAGTTTATCTGATGTGGTGACAGCACTCCAAGAGGAATTGCCCACACTTCACTTCAGACAAGCCTGTGAGCATGTGTGTGTATTGAACTAGGGACCTAGGAACGAGAGAGAGTCTTCGTCCCGCCGTAGTAGCCCTCAGTCGTTCACAACCCCACTGAACCCAGCATTATTGTGCAGTTCTGCCCCCAGTGGAGCCCCCCTCCTCCCCTCCCCTGGGAACGTCATGAGCATAACACCAATGTTTGTGTGGTAGAGCGATTATGGTGTACGTGTACATAGAGACAGTGTTTGCGCAGCAATCTCCGACATAGTGTAACTGAGGTGCAATAAGGGGAGCCAGCCCACATTCGGCAAGGCAGATGGAAAACCAACCACAGGCTGGCCGGCTCACTGGACCTCGACACTAATCTGCCAGGGACCGGCACACTATCCCACTTGGAAAGCAGAGCATTAGACCGTACAGCTAGCTGGGCGGGCTAGCTGTGAGCAAGGGGCAGAAACTTTCATGAAACATCTGGCATTGCTATCCACATTCAGGAGTTACTTCTTGCTGATGAGACAGTAAGGCACACCTTTGATCTAGAATTTCTTGATCACACGGAAATGGACAGTGAATGGTCATGGAACAGATGAAGCCCATGTACATCTCCAAGGACATATCAACATGCTGAATTGCACGATATGGGCAACAAAAGAACACACACACACACCAACCAGTGCCACTTCTTTCTGCAAACATGACTGTACGATGTGGGTTGACAGCCTCATTTACTGTAGGGCCATAGAGATGAATCCTACAAGTTTTATTACATGTACCATCAGTGGTCAGTTCTATGAGAGTCTACTGCACACCATCATTCCAACCCTTCAACAGTATGGGTATGTGGGTGGGACAATTTTTATGCAAGATAGTGCTCCTCCCCCGCGTAGTACAGCCAGTGAAACAGCTGGTGCAGAGGCATTTTGGAAATGCTATAATTACCAGCAGCCATTTCCTTAGAGCCTGATCACCTGGTCTTAATCCACGTGACTTCTGGCTTTATGATTACCTGAAAAAGCTGTGTTCAGTGCTCCAATTACAAACATAGTTGAGCAGAAGATGCACATTTCACAATGCATTATGAACATGACCCAAATCTGGCGTGGAATATGCTGTTTCTCGATTTCAAATTGTACCAGAAAATGGTTCATAGTATACTAAATATGTCTTGTGCCACAGTCATGCCCATTCCATGGTATGCCTAGTTTAATGTACAATTCACATAATAACCACCATATTGCAATTCATCTGTCATTTGCAGCTAAATCCATTTACGTTGTGACACTTCACAGCATCATCTTGCAAGAAAGTTTTAATCCCCCCCCCTCCCTCCTCCTTTACCATAGCAGAAGAACTTCTGTAAAGTTTGGAAGGTAGGAGACGAGATACTGGTAGAAGTAAAGCTGTGAGTACCGGGTGTGAGTCGTGCTTCGATAGCTCAGATGGTAGAGCACTTGCCTGCGAAAGGCAAAGGTCCCGAGTTCGAGTCTCGGTCGGGCACACAGTTTTAATCTGCCAGGAAGTTTCAATGGGTAATGTGGTTTTTTTTTTTATGGAATTTGCCTTAGCCATCATTTGTATATATCCATCAGAAGAACGAGCATACTCTAGCTATTGTACAGTACAAGGTCAAAATTTATAATTAAAAATTACACACTTCCTCCAGCCCAGGCAAACTGTTTGGTTCTTTTGGTTAGGTGTGGTCTGAGGTGGGCCTTAGATAGCTTATAAGAAAACCTTGAACCCTGTGATTTTTGGATGGAAAAGCATCAATTGTGGAGATGGCCACGTCTATAATTTTTTGTACATGGCAGTTCATTAAAATATCATTAACCATTGCCAAGATCCAGAGGTTCAAAGTTAACATTACTTATGCAGGTAATGTCATCTCTGAGGTGTTAATGTAGTTTTAACTGAGGTAGTGAACAAATGGAAAGGGTTCTGAAGTCACCAAGCGAGGTTGTGGTCAGCATTTTTTCACCAATAAAACTTTATGACACAGTCTCTAGGTAACACTTCATGTCTATACAAATATGCTGTACTGCAATGGCAAAAGAAAGGGTCTTAACATATTTGATAAGAAAACAACTTAAAATGACTATTAAAAATTATCTGAAACTGAAAATTCAGTAAAATATGGTATAAGAATATTTACTCTTTCAAGATACAAATCATATGATGAGCAAAGTATTAAAAAAATATAAACAAAACAATTTTATTTTAAGCTTCTATTATAAGTACTTATTTATAGTTTGTATGTGTCAAAGTATATAAAGCCACTGTCAAAACTATTATCCTCTATTATTCAATAATGACAATATTATGAAAAGGATAGATTTCTATTCAGTTTATAGCAGAACTGATGAGTCACAGATATGAACAACAGAAAGACTGTCAAATAAGTAAGCTTTCAGCTAAAAATGCTGTCATCAGAACAAGACAACACACACACACACACACACACACACACACACACACACACACACACACACACAGCACAGTGGTTCCAGCTTAGCTGGATCACAGTTGGATGGAGGAGCAAACTGAGTCAGGCAGGGTGCCCAGTAGAGTTGGTGGTGAAAAAAATGTTTACAAACTACGGGACAGGGAGAAGGTGAGAACATCTTTAACAAATACTGCATGACTGAATTTGGGAGTGGGGAGAAAGGTGAGGCCTTTGGAAAGGTCTGATACTCCTGTAGAGCTAAGGCTTCTGGAAAAAAGTTTCACGACTGTGTTTTGGGTCTCTCTAGGTTCTTTATTATGTACAGTGGTGTTAGTGAGCTTTTGAGGGTGGAGTAGGTGTAGTAGGTCTACAAGGGAGGATTTGTCAGCTATGGGGTGGTGTGTGGAAGATTGTTGTCGAGGTGGTGGGTATTGGTAGCCCGAGGTAGGAGTAGGAAGTGAACAGGTTGGAGTGTTTTTTGAGGTGGCATTGTGCATGCTGCTCTAGTTCCTGGAGGGCAAGAGTTGTTTGTGATAAGGGATTCAGGAATTTGGGATTGCATGATAGGAGAATTTTATGGATGGAGGGGAGGTACTGTGCCGCACGGTTTGAGGTGCCATGTCACGGGCTGTGTGTTTGTGTTGTTCTTCTTAGCATAAGTTAGTGTGTAAGTCTAGGGAGCAGTGACCTCAGCAGTTTGGTCCCTTAGGAATTTACACACATTTAACTTTTTTGGGAGGTACTGCAAGGAGGTTTGGGCTTGTGTGTTTTCTCTAATTGTGATGGCCTTTTTTTGGCTGAAAGCTTACTTGTTCAGCATCCTTTTTATTGTGCGTATCTGCAACTCAGCATCTCTGCTATATGATGAGTAGTAATCTGTCCTTTCCATAATATTGTCATTATGCCATCCTGATTTAACCAATAGTATTCACTTTATATAAGCAGCAGCAGAGAAAAGAAGGGAAGCAGCTGAAAACTGCCAAGCTACAGAAAGGTGAAAAAACTCCTGTTGCAAATACACTGACAAAAAAAGTGGGGAACCAGCTGCATGAATCCTCATTCTGCTCTGTTTCTTGTGAACATATTCATGCTTTTTGTGCTGTAAGAGTGTAGCATAGAACAGTGTCAGTGAAAGAGGGAGGAGACTATATCACTGGGAGACAAATGGAGAGAGAAAGTGAGATGGATGAAGAGAGTAACAGTGGGAATCACAGTGAGAGGAAATGTTGATGGACAGTGGCAGTAAAAGAAAAAAGAGAGGTGGATGGAGAGAGGAGACAGTGGAAGTGAAAAAGAGAGTGAGTTGAGACCATACACAGGCTGGGGGGTGGGGGGACGGAATCTGGCAAACTTCAACACGTAAGTGCGAGGAAGGGGTCAAAAAGTTTTTAGCCCAACAAATAAAGAATGACAGAAATTTCATAATACCAATTTATTTTTCAATACAATATCTGTGTACACTAATACAGTTGCAAGCATGCTCACATAACTTCTGCAAACCATTCAAATAAAAGCTCTTAATTGAAGAGTCCAACCAAGCATTCACTGCATCATCATTGTCAAATTGTCATCCCTTGGACCTTTTTTTAGTTTTGGGGAAAAGAAAAAAGTCTGATGGAGTCAAATTTGGAGAACATTGCAGATGATGTAACAATTCCAACCTGTCAAGCAGTGTGTCCAGTGTTTGCAAGGACTTTGGGTGCCGGTGTGTTGTCCTGATGCAAAAGAACTCCATGCCTTTTTGTCTCTCTCTCTCTTCTCTGAAACAGTGCAGGAGGGTGCAATAGTATGATGTATTTAAAGTTACACCCACCATAATTACCCCCAGAAGACCAATGCCATCACCTTACTGGCTGATTTTTGCACCCCAATTTTTTTTTGGGGTAAGGGATGACGGATGTTGTGACTGTTGTTTTGTCTCAGGATCAAAGTGGTGAACCCATGTTTCATCCATTGTCACATACCTTGCAAGAAAGCCATCTTTATCTGCTTCAGATTAGCAGACGATTTCTTCACAACACTGCACATGCTCCCATCTCTGATGTGCATTAAAGTCTATCGGAACCCACCAAGATGAAACATTCCACATTCCCACAATATCCACAACAATGTCATGAGCACACCCAGGGGAGGTTCTAGATTTAGTTTCACATTGTTCAATGATCCTGCAATATCGTACTGTGAATTGCAGTCACTATTTCAACAGTGACAGGTATTCCACTTCTTGGCACAGCTTCCACATACATTCTTCCCAATTTTTCACTGTTGCGTAAGACAGTGAGTTTGTGGGAGACATTATGGTAACTATCTGGAGTTAGAAACTTTTTGACCGCCCTTCATATAGGGAAAGGCGCATTTTAGACCAACATTTGAAACACGCCCGCATAGAGGAAAGAATAAGTTAGTCCCCCCCTCCCCCAGAATTTTTAAGCTGCTGATATATTGTGTAGACAGGGACAGGGAGACAGTGTGAGTGAGGCAGGAGACTGTGGCTGTGACATATAGGGATATATACTGCAAATCAGCGGGAGAAAAAGGATGCAGTGGTAGTGAGAGGGAGATGAGTGTGAAGGCTATACTACAAAGAGAGACTGGGTAAAAGGATTGTGAATGTTTGTTGTTAAATGAGCATGAATATGTCTGCATGCTGCCAGATTTTTAATGAGGAAGGTGACATAAGGTTTGTAGAAGTTAGTTCCCCTCTTTCATGTCAAAGTCTTTAAAGAGATGCATATTTGCCTTTTTTTGCACTCTGACAGGATAATTTTTCAGCTGGTTGGGTTTACACTAAATACTTAGTTTTTCTACTCGTTTTTACATGTTATTTGATTCCTTTACAATCACAGTAACTGGTAATATTCAAAATGTTTGCACCAAATAAAGCCAGTAAAGCTGAATCTCAACAGCTCAGTGAGAATTATTCAGGAATGGGTATCAGAGGGATGATGTAAGGGGGGGAGGGGGGGGGATGGTGGGGCAGGTATATTTGCTAAAGAGGGTACAAGATCCACAAAAACTGGTATTAGCACACAATGTTCCAAAACAGATGAGGAATTCAGCTTTGTAAAACTTGTGGATCATAACCTAATTCTTACACTTCTCTATAGAGCTCCAGGTGGTGACAAGGGTATCTTCTTTGAGAACTCTGTATTAATAATGAAAAAGTGGTTAAAAATCTAAAACAAAAGATTACTGTCTGTCAGGACTGCCATATCAGAATGGGAAACGAGTCAGCTAGTCATTTTTCTGCCTCCTCATAATGTTCAATCTGTATTGTGGCAAAGCACGTGTAGGTAACATCATAATTAGCTTTGAAAGGAATTTGTACACCATCAGTATTGTTGGTGAGAGATTTGCACATTTAGGCTAAACCAAAACAAAATTGAAAGACTCCCCTCAAAAGTAGGGGTAGAGGGCAGAAGGAAGTAGTAGTAAAGCAATTATTTCAGAAATTTAATATTTCTAAGTGGGGACCGTATGTACCTGTGTCAAAACGAAATAAATGAAACAAACTGCTTTTGAGAACTTGATTCAAATTTATTTGCATTTGTGGCATACTTGTTCTGCTCTTTTTTTTTTTAAAATAAATCAGCTGAAGAAGCAAACATATACAGAACAATACTAAGTGGTACATAGATGAACTTAACAATGCTTTAGACAAAATATATTTGCACCATATGTAGAAAACTTCTCCTGAAAATGGAACTAAGCAGAAAGTAAATTTTTTTTACAATTCATATTGAATGTAAGACATCCTTCAAAACTAAGCTTAGAATGGCAAAAAGAACAGCATACAAAAGGTAAATTGAAGGTGTTCAACTGCACAAGGGCATAGCATGTATCATGAGCACAACATATGTCTTAACCTGTACAAGTACTAATGCAGCTGATCTACTTAAGCAACACCAACATGCGGACAATCACATCCATTGAGATTACAACATTAGTGGCAACGCTCCCAAACTCCAAAAGCATGGACTACTCTCGGTTGTCAGAGTTGAATCCCAGATACATGATAACATAGTTGATCCTTTAATCTGCAAGTAAGTTGGCCGTTGGGCTGCGTTGAGATGAGGGTATCTAACTCAGTCACTGTTTCTTTCTTTTCCCACACTCATTTCTTGATTTTACTTCTGCACCACTCTTGAAAAAGTGAGAGGAAAAATTGGAGGACCCATTGAATGGAACAAACAGTCTAATGAAAACTGAAAAGACTTACCATAATCAAGAGGATCAGAAATGTGAGTATCGATAAACTTAAAATTGGAGACCCCTTAGTAGATGAAGAGAAGTAACTCTACTACCTCAGAAGTAAAATAACATACAGAGGATGAGGAAAGAACGATATGGAAAGCAGAGAAGCACCGGAAAAGAGGGCATTCATTGGGGGGGGGGGGGGGGGGGGGGAAGTGTATTAGTATTGAACACGGGCTTTATTTTGAGGAATAAATTACTGAGAAAGTATATCTATGACTGCAGTAAAAAAGAGAATAGAATCAAAGCATTTGAGATTGTGGAACTATAAAAGGAAACTGAAATCAGTCCACCAAATTTTTTAAATTCTTCTGTAGGACCACATCTCAGAGTCTCTCTTCCCTCGTTTTCCCACAGTCCATGTTGCAATACTGTGCTCTGAAATTTCTTCCTCAAATTAAGATCTGCATTTCATATAAAAAGACTTCTCTTGGCCAGGAATGCTCTTTTTGCCAGTGCTAGCCTGCTTCATGGGTTATTTTGCTGCCTAGAGAAGAGAAACCCTTAATTTTATCCATGTTGTGACCACCAACCTTGTTTTCATTTCTGCTACTTTCATCTTTCTTTTATTCACTCTCAATCCATATTCTGTTCATTACATTCAGCAGATCCTGTAATTCTTCTTCACTTTCACTGATGACATTGCTACCCTCAGTGAATCTTATCAATGATATCCTTTCACCTTGAATTTTAATTCCTCTCCTGAACCTTTCTTTTATTTCCATCATAGCTTCTCTGATGTATACAGTCAACGGTATGGGCGAAAGAATACATCCCTGCCTTAGATCCTTTTTAATCCGACCACTTCGTTCTTGGTCTTTCCCTCTCGGCTCTTGTATATGTAGTACATTACCCATCTCTCCCTATAACTTACTTCTGTTTTCCTCAGAATTCTGAACATCTTTCACCATTTGACACTGTTGAACACCTTTCCCAAGTTGACAGATCCTATGAATATGTCCTGATTTTTCTTCAGTCTTGCTTCTATTATCAACCGTGATGTCACAATTGCCTCTCTGGTGCGTTTATTTCTCCTCAAGCCAAACTGACCATCTACCATATCCTCAATTCTCTTTCCCATTATTTTGTACACTACTGTTGTCAGAAACTTGGATACATGAGCTTTAAACTGATTGTGCAACAATTCTCACACTTCTCAGTTCTTGCAGTCTTTGGAATTGTGTGGACAGTATTTTTCCGAAAGTCAGTTGGGATATCACCACAATCATACACTCTACACCTCAATGTGAATATTCATTTTGTTACCACTGCCCCCCCCCCCCCCCCCCAATGATTTTAGGAATTCTGATGGTATGTTATCTATTTCTTCTGCCTTATTTGATCTTAAGCCCTCCAAAGCTCTTTTAAATTCTGATTCAGTTACTGGATCCCCTATCTTTTCTAAATTGACTCTTGTTTTGTTTTCTATCATGTCGTCAGACAAGTCTTTCCTCATTTCCACCCATTCACTCTCTCCTCTGCATTTTTACAGTGGAATTTCCGTTGCACTGTTGATGTTATTGCCCTTGCTTTTAGTTTTAGCAAAGGTTGTCTTGACTTTCCTACATGCTGAGTCAGTTCTTAAAATCATTTCGTTTTTGATTTCCTCACATTTTTCATGTAGCCATTTTGCCTTAGTTTCCCTGCAATTCCTATGTATTTCATTCTTAATTGACTTGTATGTTTATATTCCTGAGTTTCCTTGAACATTTTTGTAGTTCCTTCTTTCATCCATCAACTGAAGTATTTCTTATGTTACCCCTGGTTTCTTTGTATTTATTTTTTTTCTTTCCATCTTCCATGATTGCCCTTTCTAGGGGGTGAATGGACTTCTTCAACTGAACTGCTTACAGCCTCAGAGAACTCAAAGTATACCTCCTAATTCCTTAGTACTTCTTTGCATATTGATTCTTCTTGACTAATCTCTCAAACTTCAGCCTACTCTTCATCACTACTACATTGTGATCTGAGTCCACGTCCACTCGTGGCTATGTCGTAAGATCCAATATATGATTTTGGAATTACTGTCTGACTATGGTGTAATCTAACAGATATCTTCCTGTGTCTCCCAACGTACCACCTCCTCATGTGGTTTCTTAACAGTGTATTCGCCATCACTAACTAAAATTTATTACAGAGTTCAATTAGTCTTTATCCTCTCTCATTCCTTGTGCCAAGCACATATTCCCCTGTACCCTTTTCTCCTACTCCTTCCTCCACAACTGCATTCCAGTCCCCACATGACTTTTAGATTTTCATTTCCCTTTACGTACTGAATTACCCATTCAATATCCTCATATGCTTTCTCTGTCTCTCTATTGTCAGACTGTGACATCGCATGTTTACCTGAACTATCGTTGTTGGTGTTGGTTTGCTGTCAATTCTGGTTAGAACAACCATATCACTGAACTGTTCACAGTAATATATTTTTTGTCCTACCTTCCTATTTGTAACAAATCCTACTCCCATTATACCATTTTCTGCTGCTGTCCATACATCCTATACTCATCCGACAAGAAATCTTTGTCTTCTTTCCATATCACTTCACTGACACCCACTATATCTACACTCCTGGAAACGGAAAAAAGAACACATTGACACCGGTGTGTCAGACCCACCATACTTGCTCCCGACACTACGAGAGGGCTGTACAAGCAATGATCACACGCACGGCACAGCGGACACACCAGGAACCGCGCTGTTGGCCGTCGAATGGCGCTAGCTGCGCAGCATTTGTGCACCGCCGCCATCAGTGTCAGCCAGTTTGCCGTGGCATACGGAGCTCCATCGCAGTCTTTAACACTGGTAGCATGCCGCGACAGCGTGGACGTGAACCGTATGTGCAGTTGACGGACTTTGAGTGAGGGCGTATAGTGGGCATGCGGGAGGCCGAGTGGACGTACCGCCGAATTGCTCAACACGTCGGGCGTGAGGTCTCCACAGTACATCAATGTGGTCGGCGGAAGGTGCACGTGCCGGTCGACCTGGGACTGGACCGCAGCGACACACGGATGCACGCCAAGACCGTAGGATCCTACGCAGTGCCATAGGGGACCGCTCCTGGGGTATCGGCGAGGAGCATACGCAACCGTCTCCATGAAGCTGGGCTACGGTCCCGCACACCGTTAGACCGTCTTCCGCTCACGCCCCAACATCGTGCAGCCCGCCTCCAGTGGTGTCACGGCAGGCGTCAATGGAGGGACGAATGGAGACGTGTCGTCTTCAGTGATGAGAGGCGCTTCTGCCTTGGTGCCAATGATGGTCGTATGCGTGTTTGGCGCCGTGCAGGTGAGCGCCACAATCAGGACTGCATACGACCGAGGCACACAGGGCCAACACCCGGCATCATGATCTGGGGAGCGATCTCCTACACTGCCCGTACACCTCTGGTGATTGTCGAGGGGACACTGAATAGTGCGCGGCAAGGGAACTTGCTGTTCCAACAGGACAATGCACGTCCGCATGTATCCCGTGCCAACCAACGTGCTCTAGAAGGTGTAAAGTCAATTACCCTGGCCAGCAAGATCTCCGGATCTGTCCCCCATTGAGCATGTTTGGGACTGGATGAAGCGTCGTCTCACGCGGTCTGCACGTCCAGCACGAACGCTGGTCCAACTGAGGCGCCAGGTGGAAATGGCATGGCAAGCCATTCCACAGGACTACATCCAGCATCTCTACGATCGTCTCCATGGGAGAATAGCAGCCTGCATTGCTGCGAAAGGTGGATATACACTGTACTAGTGCCGACATTGTGCATGCTCTGTTGCCTGTGTCTATGTGCCTGTGGTTCTGTCAGTGTGATCATGTGATATATCTGACTCCAGGAATGTGTCAATGAAGTTTCACTTCCTGGGACAATGCATTCACGGTGTTCTTATTTCAATTTCCAGGAGTGTAGATTGAGACTTTGCATTTCAGATTTCATAAGTTCGCTACCACGTTTAGCCTTCTGACATTCCATGCTCCAACTTCTAGAATGTTATCCTTTCATGGGTTGCTCAACATTCTTCTCATGGTTGCCTCCTGGAGATCTGAATGGGGGACTATTGCAGAATCTTTTGCCAATGGAGAGATCATCATGACACTTTTTCAATTATAGGCCTTCTGTATTCACAAGACATCATATGTGGTTTCCATTGCCTTCTACATCCTCATGCTGTTGATTGTTGCTAATTCATCCACCTTTTGGGGCAGTTTCCCACTCCAAAGGCAAGAGAGTGTACTGAACCTCTGTCTGCCTATCCAGACTCTTTGACAAGGCCACTGACTGAATGAGGGACGACGTCTTCAGCTGCCAATACTAATGATTTTGAGTCTAAATTTAAACAGTGGCAGGGTTCAAACCCAGGACCAAGGATGTTTTGATTACTAATCAAAGAAAATACCTCCTAATCTGAGAGGCTGTCTTTGTCACAAATGACGCTCCCCCTATGTACCAAGGTGGTCAGTACTGACTGGCATTGAGCTGGTTGCGTGGAGGTACAGGTCTGTATGTGTCTTCTTTCTAAACACTGAATGACCCAGTGTGCCATCTGCCTTCTTCCTAATCAGTATGTCCTGGAATGGAATATAGCCATTCTCCTCTAATTCCACCGTGAAGGTGATATTCTCATGTATGCTGTTTAGGTGGTCCATAAACTCCTGCCATACTGCCAAATCATGAAAGTACCATCGACATAGCGGAAGAAGTGCCTGGGTTTATGGTGAGCAGTTTGTAGGACCACTTCCTCGAAGTGTTCCGAATAAAGAATTGCGATCCCTGGAGCAAGGGGAGATCCCACAGCCACTCCATCCGCTTGAAGTAGATGGTCGTAAGTGCATATTCAAAGAGCTTCACTGTTATATGCTCGAAGTGCTGATTAAGGAGTGCCAAGACGTCACCTCCTTGTTCACTTAAGTACCTCTACAAGATGCCTTGGCACTCCTTAATCAGCATGACCACCTTGGTACACAAGGTGCGCGTGACAAAGAAAGCCTTTCAGATGAATTACATCACCTAAGACAGCTATTTAGGAAAAATGAGTACAGTGAAACACAGATAGGTAGGGCCTTCAATAGGAGACAGGCTGACAAATTTCGAGAAGATAAAAAAGAGACTTGCCTTTCTACCATATTTGGGGCCCCTGTCAGCCAAAGTCGGGAAGCTACTGAGAAAATCAAACAAACATAATACCTTCTTCCGACCACTGCCGAAGATGAAAGAGCTGCTGGGCTCAGATAAAAACCCACTCAAACTCAACACACCTGGCATATACAGCATTGCCTGCAAATGTGGTGTACAGTGCATTGGACAAACGCTGCGCTGAATCTCAAAGAAGTGTGAGGAACGCATCAGACACGCCCGACTTGGACAAACAGAGAAATCTGCTATAGCTGAACATAGTATGAAAAAAAACACCACCTTTTATTTCGAGAACACCAGGGTGCTGTGCCAAGCTCGGAGCTATTGGGACAGTGTCCCTAAAGAATCGATAGAAATACAGATCCACAAGAATCTCGTGAACAAGAATGAAAGTTATCAACTTAGCGTGACCTGGAATCCAGCATTAGCTGCAAAATGCCATGAAAGCACCAAGAACCGACCAGCTCACGAAACATGACAGGAATGCTCTGACGGAGACATGAACAGCGCACCCGCTCACCATCCACCCCGCCCGCCGGCTCCTTTGCATCCAGCCTTCCGCAGCCAGGTGGTGGGGGGCACACAGGAGGTATAAAGGGACTGGCATCTGCAAAGCCTCGGTACTTCGCTAGGAAGATGATGAGTATGTCACTTGTCGAATCGTCGCACTTTGAAGACACCGCCACCCGACTGCAAGTGTGAGAACTTTTTGCTTTCTTGAGCTGTTATGCATATAATAGAAAGAAACTTCCACATGGGAAAAATATATTAAAAACAAAGATTCCAAGACTTACCAAGCGGGAAAGCGCCGGTAGACAGGCACAATAAAATTTTATTGTGCCTGTCTACCGGCGCTTTCAAGGAAAAGGAAAGATGAAAGGATGTGGGTTTTAAGGGAGAGGGTAAGGAGTCATTCCAATCCCGGGAGCGGAAAGACTTACCTTAGGGGGGAAAAAGGATAGGTATATACTCGCACGAAGCAGCCGCCGGTTGCGAAAGCTCGAAATTTTGTGTGTGTGTGTTTATATACATAGTTTCATTAAGATCACTGTTGTTATTTTATTTCAATAAAATGAAACATGTTTGGCAACAAAAATATGCACTTCATTCAAGTCCTAAGACAGATTTAAAATGTCTTCCCAGAATTCATAAGTAACCTCAGAAAAAAAATAGGCCAATAAAATGTTTGTTCCACTATGTTCATTATTGTCGGTTATTACCCACTGTGTTATATCTATTATTTTACAGGTATTATGTGATTTTCCTTTCAAGAAATATATGGGTACATAGCGTACAAACCATCAGCGACTGCCACAATTTTCATCTTCCTCTTATCGTCCATACTCTCTAATATTAGGTCTACAACTTTGCTTCTGCTGTTTTGCAATAGATGGCAATAGCAGCAATTGGGGGTTCAGGTGGTTGGTTGTAGGTGTAATACAGTAAGCTTAGGCCTCTGTAAACATAATGCCATAAAAATATTAGTCGATTTGTGATTGCACTATAAGGTTATTCTCGAGTAAGTACGTCAACTTACATACCCATTTTATGCTTTAACATGAATAAACTTGTGGCTGTGGCTCTTAAAATGCTGGATAAGACCAATGGTGAGGGGACTATTAGTGGAAGAACATGCAGCGAATGTTTTCAACGCCTTAAGAATGGTGATTTGGATATCAAAGACCAGCATGGTGATGGAAGACAGAATGTTTTCGTAGCTACTGAAACAGATGAAGACAGTCACAGGGCATCATTATCGAAAGTGACTGATGCGTTTGAGCCCAGCACTGAAACACAAATGGCCACAATAAAGCGATAGATAGACACATAAAGGTAATATTGCAGCAGGTCAGTGCTTGACCCATGTCACAAAACCGGTCAAACTATACACAAAAACATTGAAATGAGAAGTCCTGCAGTATTCTCCATACGTTGCTCTCTCTGACTACCGCCTTTTTCAATCAGTGCCATACAGTCTGGCTGACCAGCACTTCCGATCATAAGAACAAGTGCAAAATTGAATTGACTCGTGGATCCCCACAAAAGACGCCCAGTTCTTCCGCTACAGGATTCATGTGCTATCCAAAAGATGGGAGAATGTAGTGGCCAGCAATGGGCACTACAATGAATTTTAAATTTTTTTTTCTATAAAGCCCCGAACTTCAAGAAAAAACAGCAGAAACAAAGTTGTAGATTATATATATAAACTACTTTCGAAGTGCCAAAATCTACTACAAGAAATAAAATGCCACACTTATACAATGTACTTGCAGTGAGACAGTCGCAATTCCTCAAATCGGTTGCATGTGACCTCGACCTCTGACACCAAGGAGCACCACAGTCCTCCGCCCATGAAAATCCATAGCATAATGTCACACACTAACGGACCTGGCCTGCAGGCAGATCGGTGAGACTAGATCCGAGATGCAGGGCCTGCACATTAGTGGGAAACGAATAGCTTCAGGTCGGCACGCCCGATACCTACAGGAACAGCCTGCGGTTTTGGCCCGTCATGAAAATACACCTGTGCGGCCAGCTATTCAAGGGTCAGACACCATGTCAATGAAAAGAGACTGTGGCGATCAATCCGTGCAACAAATGACTTATTCAGATACTCTGAGAATCAGTAACAATTCACCGTAAAAGATGATTGTCTGTGGCCCAGCAATCACACTCTCTCAACAAAATTTTTGGCCATAGCTTTTGTCAGAAAATGACAGCAGACACACACATGACCACTGTGTCAGCAGTCTCCGAGAACCACACCCAAACAAACCACTCATCACGCCTTCCTGCCTCTCATCAGATTCAGCATCTGCTAGGCTAGAGGCAAGAAGTGCTGAGTGCAAGCTAAGGGGAAAGGTAGAGGTAGAAAAAGGAGAAGCAGTAAGAATGAGGGAGCAGGAAAATGGCACATGTACTCTGCTGCTGCCAGGAATTTAAGATGCCTGACATCTCATTAAACAAACAATTACATCTGCTGAGACAAAAACGAGATCTTTTTCAAGTTTCCCTGATTTCCAGAACTTGTGGCAACCCCGATAAATAACAGAGGACATGTGTTGCGAGTGACCTACTGCAGTCTTCTTTTTGAACTCTAGACACGACCCACTGCACAGTTAAGGCCAATAATAAGTATGATGTCAGGTAACGAATGTGAACTGTTGCTCGAGTGCCCATAGTAGTAGCAGTACTTACCTCCAGACGAGGCACGGCACATGAGCAGGTTTTTGTACGCCTGGCGGTACTCTGAGCTCATGACGACATAGATGATGGGGTTTATGCACGTGGACAGGTAGATGAGGATGTAGCCAGCGATGTTGAGCCCGTGCAGGTTGGTGACCGAGTGGAATGTCTTGCTGACCGTGATGGGCAGGTAGCACACCACAAACGATGCAAAGATCACCAGGATCATTTTCAGAAGCTTCTTGTCCTTCGTCGTCATCTTCCCTGTTGGCAACATAAATGTTTGCTTGCCAATGTACAAATCATCATACTGCACTGTTAAAGGAACTGTTATTATGTCAAAGGCATTTTAACAACTGCTTTGAATCTGGACATAGGATCATACTAAGTGTTTTGGTTTTTTAATACGAAAAACTTGACAGAGCAGGTATCATATTACTGCTACACTGACAGACACAATTAGCCTGTTGCTTAGTTGCACTGTTCATGTACGCTTACCATGGTTTTCCAAAGACTGGCTGCTAAGTTGAGCAGCTCTATCCCTCCTGCTACCTCTCTTTCAATCCTCATCAAAATACAAAAAATGGGAAGCAAATAGCACAGTTATCAGTTAGCATCCATTCTTAAGAGGAAGGTAGACACCTTTGCTGACTTTCAGCATAATTCATGCAAAATATGTTTCCTTACAAGGATTTATTCAAAGTATTTAACTTTATGCTAAACCACAATTTTTGATCTGTCTAAATTGTTGTAACTGCCTCATGCAAATGAAGTCTTGTTGGTATCTAAACAGAGAGGTCAAGGAAATACAAAACTAAGGGTCAGCAGGAATTGGAGATAACTTATAATAAATACAACATAATGCTCTGCATGTAGAAGAAAGCTTGTGGAATTCATTATGAATTTAGGCAAAAAAAAACATATATTCTAGGGGGATTTATGTAATTCTGAATACAAGGGAAGAGTTATCTGTTCCTTCAAGTCTGGGGAGTACAGGTTTCATTACCACTGTGCAGTCAGTGTGAAATGTCATGACTAGGGCTTGGATTTTAATGATGTGAAAAAGAGCAAAATGTGCAAGCATTTATGACCTAAAACATACATAAAAAATATGGCTTCATGTAAGTTTTCGAATAAGCATTCCTGTTGACTTTTTTTTTACATACAATGTAATACAAAATTCATTTCTGAACAGATTGAGAGGGTAGTACTTCCTTTTTGTATTGTTTGAAAGTAATAGCTTATTTTGGGGGGAGGGGGGGGGGGGGCAGTGAGGTGAGGCCGAGGGTTCAGAAGGGGTAGGGGCAAGTTCTTTACAGGTAAGCAAGTCAAATCAAGCTTATTTTCAGGTAAGCAACTCAACTTTATTTTTAGGTAAACATGTCAAGTCAAGCTAAGCTTTCTTCAGGTAAGCAAGTCAAGTTTTATTTTTAGGTAAGGTAATGTAAATCAAGTTGAGTTTTTGAGATGGGGTAAGTTGATTTTTCTACATAAGTAAGTTTTTTATGTGGGGTAACATACGTTAACAGAACCCTGCACGTAAAGTGGAAACAATAAAACTGCATTTTTTTGACATACACCAAAAGCAGTGTTCCAGATTAGTTTGACAGAACTTTTTATCTTCAGTTTCTGCACAGTTGCACATGGCAACGAGGCTAGACCCAGCTCACTCTGCACAATGTCCAGCACAGTTGAGTACCACCAGTTTCAAGTCATGTTTTTGTTGGCACTGCTGTGGGCAAATTTTTCCAGACAAGGTACCTGTAAAGACCTCTCACAATTTTTTACCATGCTTGATTCATTGCTGTCAACCTCACAAAAAATTGAAAGTTGTCTTGATTTTGGTACAATAATTCTCAGCAGCCTGAAGCTGAGAGGCGAGGGGGGGGCAGTGAAGATGCTTGTTCCTTGAATTTCTGGACCAATAGCAGAGCTTTCAGATGGATTTTCGTCCCACAGTAAATTAATTTGTACATATCAGAGTAATTTTTGTCACACCTCTTATGTAATGCAAGGGCAAGGCAGGTGCCGATTCTGAAGCCCTTTGATTGCTTTACCCTTTTACTAAATACCACCTGTCTATAGCAACAAAACAATGCCTATGATTACACCACCCAGCCACAGTAAATTCATAAACTTGTCAAACAAAATGGCAAGTCGTTTTCAGTCTTGAAAGTTTCACATTTTAGGAGGAACATTTCTCCATGCCTATCAACTTCTGCAACATAATGCCCACCCACATCACTGTTTTCGCCCAGACCTTTTGGTCAGCAACACTAATCCGCTTTTTGTTGAGCAACTTCTCGTAGGGCACACATAAACATTTCTTTCTCGATGTAGATTCATCTGGAATTGGATGTGTTGTGGATTCTTCAGCTTCTTCAATGAGATGTTGCAAAACACTGCCATATCACACAGTCAGATGGACTTGTCTTCTCAAAGAACAGTATTTATCTGATTTAATTTTCAGCACTTATCTTCACACAGCTGCTGTACTGAGCAGTATTACACTGTTGTTGCATGTTAAAACACTTTTGCACACTAACTTCACACAGTTACAAAATAATATTTCCCTATCAATGGTGAAGAAGTTCTCACCAAATTCAGGAACAGAATCTTCCGACTTTGTGCTATTGGAACACTTTTTGGCATGTTGAACCACACTGAGCTAGTATTCAAACTGAATAATGTGAGCAATGTATATTATCTCAAGACATGCCTTCATTAGCTCTGTGAGTGTCTTGTTGAGCCAGTGGAACCGTGTCTTACGTCACCCAGCTGACTAGTGTGTTACGCTGCTTCTCTACTACAATCCTGATATATAAAGCTTTGTAGTAAGAGTCACAGTGATTTATGGCATTATCACCTGGAACATTGATGACTGTGCAACTATTTCATGTTTTATATTTGTGTCCTTCAAAATTTGACAAATACAGGATACACATTTTTGGCTGAAATATTACCTATTACTCCAAAAGTTGGCCGAATTATAAACTGTTAGTAAAAAGGGTGTAGATACGCCTTAATGTGCACAGTAAAAGTATAAACTGTGCTACACTACAATATCTGGATACATGCATAAATTGCTGTAAAATTCACACTGTCACAAAACAATGGTGTATGTGATGAGCTGTAGAAGCCCTCACACTTTTTTCTTTAACATTAAAGTTGACTACTGCTGTGTTTTCAGCACATAACTATTTTAAAATGACCAAAAGGTCAATATTGCAGTGGTGCATGTTGTAATCATTGAGATCATTTTAAAAAATTCTCTGACACTGCAAGTCGACAAAAAGTACAATTATGTGAACTTTTGTCTGCTTTACTCATAGAACTTCACTTAAAAACTAGCTTTGGGTGGTTTTGTTCCTTTTTCAATTACAGATTAGATGTTTTTAGACGATAGTTGGCCATTGGAATGGTCATAATAGGCTAGAAGGAATTATTTCGGGTTACATTTGCAAAGCTTGCTTTACTACCTATGACACATTTTATGTTGTTGGAAAAAAGATGAAAAAGTTTTGTGAGGACATACTGAAAACATTTCTGAGCCAGAGGAAATTTTTCCTCCTCGTACAGAAGACATGGGCATAACTGTTCACAAATTGTGATGGATTATTTGAATGTGTCTAAGCCATTTATCCTCAATAATCTTTCCTCTGCGAATGCTCATCCTGGAAGATACGTGGTAGGTAGGAGAAGAGGTACTGACAGAAGGAAGGCTGTGGGTTTCGTTGTTAAGGAAGGAAGGAAGGAAGATGCGCTTCAAATTTCTGGTCGACAACAAGATCATTAAACATGGAGAACAAGCTCAGTTTGGGGACAGAAATCACAAGTGCTCTTTCAAAGGAACCATCCCAGCATTTGTCTGGAGTGATTTTAGAGAAATCATGGAAAACCAAAATCTGGATGGCCAGATGAGGGTTCAAACCATTGTCCTCCTCAATGCGAGTCCAGTGTGCTAACTGCTACACCTCCTCACTTGTCTAAGCGGGGTGGTTGTGAGGCATGCTCTAGTAGCTCAGGCAGTAAGAGCCCCCGTCCACAAAAGGCACAAGTTTGGGTTCAGGTCGGAAACATAGTTTTAGTCAGCTGGACAGCAGCTTGCTCTTGCAGCCTCTGCACCATCCCCAGAAATAGCCTGAACAGCTGACGATGACACTGTACAGTTCGTTAGTTACCTGGGACGGGCGGGCTGGTGGGCAGTGCAGCGGCCAGGTTGTTGTTGCTGTATCTGCGGACGGAGCAGGGGCTGCCGCTGGGTGCGCGCCCTCTGCCAAACACTGCTGCCACCTGCAAACAACAAACAAACTGTAGGCCGGGGCAGTCAATGGGTCCAACAGTATCCATTATAAGCAAATACTCACAACTTATCTTAGAAGATAGATCAAGGAAAGGCAAACCTACATTTGTAGACTTAGAGAAAGCTTTTGACAATGTTGACTGGAATATCCTCTTTCAAATTCTAAAGGTCGCAAGGGTCAAACACAGGCAGCAAAAGGCTATTTACAATTTGTACAGAAACCAGATGACAGTTATAAGAATAAAGGGAAGCAGTGGTTGGGAAGGGAGTGAGACGGGGTTGTAGCTTATCCTTCATTCAAACTATACATTGAGCAAGCAGTAAAGGAAACAAAACAATAATTTCGAGCAACAATTAAATTCCATGGAGAAAAAATAAAAACTTTGAGGTTTGCCAATGGCATTGTAATTCCGTCTGGAAGAGCAGTTGAACAGAATGGATATCTTCTTGAGAGAAGGATACAAGATGAACATCAACGAAAGCAAAATGAGGATAATGGAATGTACTCAAATTAAATCTGGTGATGCTGAGGGAATTAGATTAGGGCATGGGACACTTACAGCTGTAGATGAGTTTTGTTATTTGGGTAGCAAAATAACTGATGATGGTCGAAGTAGAGAGGATATAAAATGTAGACTGGCAATGCAAGGAAAGTGTTTCGGAAGAAGAGGAATTTGTTAACAACGAGTACTGATTTAAGCATCAGGAACTCATTTCTGAAAGTATTTGTATGGAGTGTACCCATGTATGGGAGTGAAACGTGGATGATAAATAGTTTAGAATAGAACAGAAGCTTTCGAAATGTGGTGCTGAAGATTAGATGGGTAGGTCACATAACTAATGACGTGGTATTGAATAGATTTGGAGAGAAGAGAAATTTGTGGCACAACGTGACTAGAAGAAGGGCTTGGTTGGTAGGACATATTCTGAGTCATCAAGGGATCATGAATTTAGTACTGGAGGGCAAAAATCGTAGAGGGAGACCAAGAGATGAACACACCAAGCAGATTCAGAAGGATGTAGGTTGCAGTAAGTACTGGGAGATGAAGAAGCTTGCACAGGAGAGAGCAGCATGGAGAGCTGCATCAAACCAGTCTCTGGACCGAAGACAACAACTCTCCCAAAAGGACTAAGACAGAAACTATCTGAGCCTTTTCTTTCCTCCTCCTCCTCTGGGGAGTTGCAGAGTGTGTGTATTTTACACTGATGTATACCCTCCTATCACCCTTTACCCAGCCCAGTCATTGAGTAAAATGTGTCTGCCAACCAATAGTGTTCAATATGGCGGCCAGTGCAAAAGTATGTCGTGCATCTCCTCAGAAAAATTAAAATATTTCCAGTAAAAAAGAACTCGTGTGAAAATTGTAAGGTCTACAGTTTAGTATCAGTACACTAAAAATGAAAATTACTTATTTCAAACACCAAAATGTGAACAGAAAATTGCGCCGAAAATTTCACCAGAAACAACGCCTTTTTCTGACGATTGATCTCTAATGATCAAGAACAAAGTTAAAAAAAGTGTTGCAAGAAGAAAACAGCGCTATGAAGATTAAAATCAAGGATTCAGAAGCACAAATACCTCATAATGAGCAAAATGCTGTGAAAAACCGTAACCATCTTTCGTGTGAAAACTCGTGATCTGTTAGGCCTCAAACAACTGCTACAAAAGGAAATAAAATTCTTGTTTTAAGCGACAGTCATGGCAGAAACTGTGGGAGTATACTAAAAGACCAATTGGGCAAAAAATTCAGTGTGCAAAGTATTATAAAACTGGGGCGCCAATTAAGCAAGTTGTGAAAACCACAGATAAATTAACTGATAACTTCTCCCTCAACGATACTTTAATCATTATTGGTGGCACAATTGGCACTACTAAACCTCTAGAAGAATTGCAGAGGAACATGAAAGATTCTCTGGAGTACATATTTACACTCACACAAAAAACAAATTTAAAAATTCGTCCACTACTGCTTAGACATGACGCACAAGATCTAAATGGAAAAATCAAAGCTGCAAGCCGCATTATGATGGGTGAAAATTCGGAACATTTCGACAGAAGAAAGGCAGGAAACCACAAACGATGAACCAGCAAGCCATACGGCAAATACCACGAGGATTTTTTACCACTAAGTACACTAGCTCAAATAGTGAGGTAAGTAGTCAAGAAAGAAATGATTCCCTCCCTGTCCCTAATTTTAAGTTACTCCATCAAAATGTTCAGTCGCTCCTGAATAAACTAAATGAAATAAAAATAACATTAAATCATCTTTCTGTACTATGCTTTACAGAACACTGGCTCAAAGAAAATATTGAATTCAATACTGTAACGAAATAACATAAACTTCCCTGTGAAAGATATAGAACACACTATTGCTGAACTACCAAGGCAAAATAGTTATTATTTGTGTATACAGGTCACCAGATGGAGACAAAAAAGTGTTTTAGAATCATATGAAGGAACTCCTGGAAGAAATTCACTCTCCCAAGAAAAAAATGGAATTATATGTAGTGACTTTAATATTGATTCCAATAAATTCAGAGATGACCTTACAAATTTACTACAGCCGTTCAGCATCAGTCCAATGGTAACTGAACCAACTCAAGAAACACCTATCTTTCCACCTATTATTGATCAGATCTTGATAAATACGTGCAAATATGCCTATAACACACAAGTTGTAAACATGGGTTTTAGCGCTCAAATTCTTGCAATGAACGTTTCAAGACTCCAGTTTCCCAGTCGAATACAACACACTCTAAGGAATTTCAATATTAGAAAAAGTGGACTATTGTTGTTCTCTCCTAACGGGTGAAAGTTGGAAAGAAGTATATAACTGTAATGAGACCAATGAGACGTTTATGGCTACATTCAAACTTTTTTTTTGAAATGGCTTTTCCCAAGAAAACAACTACCGTATGTCTAACTCTACTCAAAGAACAGACAAGTGGATTACAAAAGGGATAAGGGTGTCATGTGCAAAATAAAAGGAGATCGTATGAGTACTCCAAGCATAATACCAGTTGTGGCTTTATTGCATACTTCAAAAGATACAAAAGAATACTAACACGAGTTACTTCAAAAGAAAAGAAAAAAACTAGAAAATGACAAAATATTTTGTGATTCCAAGAATAAAACTAAGCAACCTGGCAAATTATAAGGAAAGAAATGGGTACCAAGCCAGTTAATCGCAGTAACACAGAGCTAATTATGAATAAAAATAAACTAACTGGTATCCCAAAAATGTTGCTAGTGCTTTCAACAATTATTTCTCAAATATAGCGCAGCAGTTAATAAATACACACCATGACAAGCAGCCAACCAGCCACTCAGATAAAAAAAATTTCATTCAAACACGTTATTCCTGAGGAACTGTCAAGACTCCTACAAGAATTACCTAATAAATATTCACTTGGTTTTGATGCGTTACCAGATGCTATTATCAAAGCTAGTGCAACATTTATTGTGGAACCACTAACAGGAATAGTATTTTTTTTTTATTTTGCAACAGTGTTAACAGTGTTCTGACGTGATTTGTGTACCATGGTGGATCAGTCTTGTCTCTTATTAACTTATGCTGTATGAATCTATCTATTGCTGTCAGTACTGTATCTTTGAATTTGAGCAGTATCTGATCTACACTTGCATAATTAGCTAGGAAGGAATGGATACTCTGTCTTAGGAAGGCATCAAGCGAGTTTTTATCTGCTGTTTTAAATAGATGGGTTTTGCATTTATTTTTAGTGGTTTTGAGCGTCGCTACAATGACATTGTGTTCACTAATCCCTGTATCCGTGATGATGCTCTTTATTAGATCAGGATTATTTGTGGCTAAGAGGTCTAATTGTTTAAAGCAATACTGAGAGAAAGCATTTAGTACAATTTTGGAAGGTGTTTTCTGTCTACCACCGACTTTTGCAACAATTCAAGGGTACATTGAAATCTCCACCAATTATAACTGTATGACTGGGGTACTTATTTGTAATGGGATTCAAGTTTTCTTTGAAGCGTTCAGCTATTATATCTGTGGTGGGGGGGTCGGTAGAAGGAGCCAATTATTATTTTGGTACGCCTGTTAATCATAACCTCTACCCATAGTAATTCGCAGGAACTGTCTATTTCAACTTCACTACACAAACACACCACCACCTACTTTATTTAATTTATCCTTTCTGAACACAGTTTGCGCCTCTGTAAAAATTTTGGCAGAATTTATCACCGGCTTTAGCCAGCTTTCTGTTCATATAACGATTTCAGCTGTAGCGCTTGAAGCTCTGGTACTTTTCCAACACAACTACAATACCCACTGTTGCTTGGCCGATTCTTGTTGTTTCTTTGCCCTGTACCCTTTGAGACTGGAGCCATTTTTGATCTTTCCCGACACTGTCTAACCTAAAAATCCACGCCACACAACCCTTGCTACCCGTGTAGCCACCTCCTGTGTGTAGTGGACACCTGACCTATTTAGCAGAACCCAAAACCCCACCACCTTATAGCACAAGTTGAGGAATCTGCAGCCTACACGGTCGGAGAACAGTCTGAGCCTCTGATTCAGACCCTCCACTCAGCTCTGTACCAAAGGTCCGCAGTTGGTTCTGTCGACGATGAGCTCTGCATTCATCTTGCCAGCAAGACTGGCAGTCTTCACCAACTCAGATAGCCACCGGAAACCAGAGAGAACCTCTTCCAATCCATAGTGCCGACATCACATGAGCCACCACTTGCATTTGGCTGCACCCTGTACCCTTCATGCCATCTGGAAGGACTCTTTCCACATCTTGGATGGTTCAAATTGATCTGAGTACTATGGGACTTAACATCTGAGGTCATCAGTCCCCCATCCTGGATGATTCCCCTGGTATGCACATTGGCTTTCCTTAGCTTTCATATCCCTAAGGGGCTCCATCACCTGCCTAACATTGGAGCTCCCAATGACAAGCAATCCTACCCTCTGCGCTTGTTCGGACCTCTCAGGAAGACCGGCCACTGCCCCAAAAGGCTAGGCCGCCCTTGCTGGCTCAGATGTATTTTTAGCAGTGGGCAGCATCTCAAACCTGTTACGGAGGCATAAGGGTACAGCCTTGCTGCCAGCACCAACTTTCGCCTTCCACCCAAGGATTCACGACCCCACCACGGTTCGCCAATCACCGGCAGGGACATCCGAGGGCAAAATGGCATCAGAGATCCCAGGCGATGCTACAGGTTCCAAAGCACTCGCCTCGGGTGTCCCAATGTCACCACAGCCCAGGGAAACAGCCTGGAGCCTGTCGACACAGCTTCCAGCTGTTTACGGATCGTGACCAATTTCCCCTGAATCCGTACACAACAGACAAAGCGCGATGCTACAACTCTCGAAATTTGTGAATTAAACTATGCAAATACCCCAAACACGCAAAGAAATTAAGAATTAAACTATGAAACAAACAAGTGAGCTAAGAGTACGACTTACTGCTGGTTGTATGTTGAATGAACAAGAACTGACTAAAAGAGAAGCTTTTCGATGAAGTAAACAACTGAAAAAAAAACACTGGCTTCGAGAAATAGAATAAGACCTAAAAGAGGTATGAATGAATAGGAAAATGGTAAATGAAAGAGGCAAATTCAGAAACAAAATTATGAAAGGAAAGGAAGAAAACAGGGAAAATATGGGTAGAACAAAGGATACAGGAACACAACCAAAGAATGGAGAGATTTTGGGAAGATGAAAACATTGGGTACTTATGTAACATTCAAATTGTAACACTGTCTTAAAATGAAAAATTTATTAAATATTTAAAAAGTAGCAACACAGGGCAAGCAGAAGGGTTGTAATTTACATCCATAAAAGATAGGAAAAGAGAATTATATGGTACAGTTATACAAATGAAAGATATAGTTTTGACAGTTAAAACTTAACTATTATTTGCATTTTATGCTCTGGATGAAGGGAAAGAAAGAGGATTCTACAGATTTCTATGCCAAATTGCAACTGGTTTTGGACAAGTATGACACTAAACATCAAACAGTACTGATAGAAGATTTGAACACCATTATGGGGAATAAATCTATCACAGAGATCGTGGGAATGATGGGAGACAGATTCATTACAGATTATGTTTCTTTTAACAAACTAAAGAAAACCAATACATTCTTTCACAAAAGATATCCGTAAATATACATGATCAGCTTGAAGATTTATCATTAATGAGAAATTAGAAGGCAAACTATTAGAGACAATAGTGTACAGGGGATATGACATAGGTTCTGACCATTTCTTGGTGTTATCTCAAATCGATGTGTACACAAAAGGGAGAAAGGGCAAAAACTTGGCAGAAGAAAATATGAAGGTAGAAATCTATGAAGTGAACAAAGGATATGAGGTCTGTACCAGAAGAGATATACGATTAGGTTAGATTACATTAGTACTTGTTCCATAGATTATGAATATGAAACTTCGTAATGATGTGGAACGTGTCAGGTTAATAAAAGGTGTCTATACAAGATATTATATCACACGACACGTAATATTACATTTTTTTTGTAGGGGTTGGGGAAATTACCCACTTGCTATATGCAAAAATTCATCTAATGAGTAGAAGGAGTTGCCATTAAGAAATTCTTTTAATATTCTTTTAAATGCTATATGGCTATCTGTCAGACTTTTCATGCTATTGGGTAAGTGACCAAAGACTTTTGTGGCAGCATAATTTACCACTACTTTGAGTAGTGAAGATCATCATTGCTCCTAGTGTTGTAGCCATGTACACTGCTATTACTTTTGTATTCGTTCGGATTGTTAATAATAAATTTCACATGTGAAGTAAGAGAATAAATTAGGCCTAGCAAAATTTGGGAATACATATAGTACAATGAACAGGTGTCCAAAAAATAAAATGAGAAAAGAAACAATACTGAAATTTTACAAGAGAATGGCAGCACTAATGCATGTTTACTGAAATGAATCATGGGTTATAACTAAATTTGAAGAAAGTCGCACACAAGCAACAGAAATGAGGTTACTGATGCACAAGAGCTGACAGATTTCAATATTAGGAAACACTTGTACATCCTCAAGAAAGTAGAAGAAACTGGAATGGACATCTTGAAGTATTATGTCTCTAGATAAGATAATTTAAGCCCGTTTAGAGAAGAAGTTAATAAAGACCATGGAAGTGACGGACAAATAAAAAGAAAAGAGAGAAACAGAGGCCAAATGCATGAAATGATGATGATGATATTTTTAAAACAATGAAAAATCCTGGATGGAATGTAACAATATGTGAGAAGGAAACTTGCTAATCACCATATAGCGGAGATGCTGAGCCACGATAGGAACAATAAAAAGATTCACACAATCATATCTTTTGGCCATTAAGGCCTTTGTCAGTAGTAGACACACAAGCGCAGTGTGCACACACATGTTCAGTCTCAGAGAGCTGAAATTACACTGCCATTTGTATTGCATTAGGTTTGTAGTGGGTTTGTTGTTGAAAATCATCTGTGGAACATTCCTCACAAAATCAGTGAAGTACAAATTTCATTCTTTTGAAATAAAACTTGCGCTTAGTCATGTGCACCACTTAAGGTCGGCAGTGCAGATTTTCGTGAAATGAAATGGCAAAAAAATTAAGATTTGCTACTCAAATGACGTAGAAAATGTCCTCTTTTTAACCCTCATACACATTATTTCCCTCAAGTAAGTGGATCCACTTATCGAAAGAAAACACAGGTCACACCCGATTAGAAGGAGTATAGCAGAAGTAGTCCAGAAAACTAAAACCACAGTCCAGTATCACTGACGTCCACCTGTTGGAGAATTTTAATATACATTCTGAGCTCATAGGGAGATATCTCCTACAGAATGACCTCATTCATGCAAAACCGAAATCACGTTTATTTCACATCACATCCTGACAACCACAGATCTACATAATCAGTTGGATACAGTATATCCTGACTTTCAGAAAGTATTTGTCAATGTCACACACCCATGGGTATTAATGAAAGTAATGAAATTTGTGACAGGGTTGAGGATTTGTTGGTAGGGAAAATACAGCACATCATGTGAGATGGAGAGTTGTAGAAGTATGTGCTCCAGTCACATTAATGAGACCACTGCCTATGTTCAGCATCAAGGTGCAGTAACTACTCACTAATGGCAGGTGGCACCACTAACAGTGGGGAATATATAAAGTGGGTCAGACGAACATAGTGCACTTGTCACACTCATTACAACTGCACTGCCTGGCACACAGTTTAGAGCGGTGACGTCGGCGCAGGAGCTGAGAGACGCTTCACCTGGCAGAGAGCGGAGCTGAGTGCGACTGCGGACGGCGACCTGCCCGAGCGCCGCCTCCGACGGCCCCCGCAGCTCCTGCCGCCCCCTCGGCTGCTCAGGGAGGTGGGCGTCCCGCTGCGGCTGCCGACGCCGGCCGCGCCCCCACATGCGGTGTCGTCCTCGTCGCACAGGCTCCTGCCGGCACAAGTGAGCTGAGCTGAGCTGACGCAATTACAGGTACTTTGACAGATGGTAATTTTGTTTTGAATGTGCGCCATTGGATGCCTGAACACACGAGTGATATGTTACTATTATCAGAGGGACTGGGTCTGCTGCAAGAGAGAGGGCCGAGTGAGGAGTTTTTCTGACTGACCTCCTGAATAGAGAATGAATTTTATCTGAGATACATCCCTGCTCTCACAGAGGAGAGAGAATATTTCACAGAGAGACAACACATTTGGGAAAAGGTAATAGGAATGTAGTTCTCAGATTTTTCCCTCTAAGAATAGACAAAAGCCGCGCGGTCAAAGTTGCTGCAGTCATGGACTGTGAGGTTGGTCCCGGCGGAGGTTTGAGTCCTCCCTCGGGCATGGGTATGTGTGTGTTTGTATTCAGGTTAAGTAGTGTGTAAGCTTAGGGACGGATGACCTTAGCAGTTAAGTCCCATACGACTTCACACACATTTTAACAATAGAAGAAACTTGTTGGTCAGGTATTTTGTATCTACTAAGTTTTTCATCATGATGATGTTGGATCCTAAATCAGAGTATTTCTTTAGGGATTTTTTTCCTGCTGTTCGATGGGTTTTTCTATCTCCGCTGGCCCACTCACAGATGTAACACGGATACTTGGTTTAACCTAATAGCCTACACAAAAGTTTCAAATCATCGCTGATGTTCACTGTAAATTACTTTTTCGAGTAGGAGCTCAAGATTCTCGTATGTCTCCTCAAGATGGACATATTGAGCAACTGCGACTGACGATACAATGTTGTCATAAAATAATGATGTAAGTAGGCTGTTTAGGTTTTCTTATTGGTAACGCCGCTTAGCGCTCGGTATGAAAAATCACTGGCTGTGCTGTGCGCAGTATGTGTTTAGTTTGCATTGTTGTCTGCCATTGTAGTGTTGGGCAGCTGGATGCTAACAGCGCGTAGCGGTGCGCAGTTGGAGGTGAGCCGCCAGCAGTGGTGGACGTGGGGAGAGAGATGGCGGAGTTTTGAAATTTGTAAGAATTGGTGTCATGAACTGCTATATATATTATGACTAGTGAGGTAAATACATTGTTTGTTCTCTATTAAAATCTTTCATTTGCTGACTCTGCTTATCAGTAGTTAGTGCCTTCAGTAGTTTGAATCTTTTATTTAGCTGGCAGTAGTGGCGCTCGCTGTATTGCAGTAGCTTGAGTAACGAAGATTTTTGTGAGGTAAGTGATTTGTGAAACGTATAGGTTAATGTTAGTCAGGGCCATTCTTTTGTAGGGATTTTTGGAAGTCAGATTGCGTTGCGCTAAAAAATATTGTGTGTGTCAGTTTAAGCAAAGTCTTGTACAATTTTTCTAAGGGGACGTTTCAATGACACTTCTTTTATTTAAATCAATGAAGAGCCTCTAGTCATCTTTCATGTGCTCTACATCTAACTTGTTAACGAGGTTTGGATTGTCAGCTAAGTACTAAAGAGTCTTCCTATCTACAGTGCTGTTCTTTCAGCCTTGAAACTAGGAGTTTTGCAGCATCCTTTGCGGAATTTAGATCTCTGGCCAAATTGTTTAGGTCAGGTTATGGCAAGGGTTGGGGCATGTCTTGCACACCTTCCCCGTCAGAACCTTCAGTAAGTTCATCTGAAGCTTCGTAGGAGGGACAGATACAGGAACACCACAACCATGTGGCACAATTCATGCAGACTCCAAATCAGGATACATCATTTCTTTTTTCCTATGTACAGTCATCCAGATGGTTCTTTGGTGACCACTGGGCTTTATTTTACACTTTTATCATTTTCATAACTCCTCAACAAAAAAGCTGTACACTCTGAGGCGCGTGATATATATCCTGATCCTCTGGTTTCCCTCAAAGAGTAAGCAAAATAAATACTTTTAACAAATGAGGTTATGTTCCATTTCTGAATGGTAATCATAACATCCACAAATATAACACAATATATCAGAATTGTTCAAACACTTTCTCCTTCGCATTCTTACAGCCCAACAAAATAGTGCACTGGAACACTCTTCCAGATGCTCTTGCTCAGCACCTGTATCTAATTCCTCCATCATAGCAGTGAAAAGTGCTGCCATCCATTGATATGTTCTATCTAATCATACTTGTACCTGCAAAGTTGCAGTAATTTAAAATTAAATGCTTCTAACTGGCTGTTTACTTTGAAATAAATATTTGGACTGCTGTTTCACTAAGTGGACAGATTGCATTTTAATGATATTTTAGTCAGAAATACTAAAATCACAAAAGACTAAATGTGATAAAAAAATGGCAATATTTCTGGATTCAGGCAAACCAATATAAAACAGGTGTCATAATGAAAAACGGAAAATCATTGTTTACCTCTTTTGTTGACTATTTTTTTTAATTTCAATGTGCTGTTGTAATATAGGCCCTACTCATTAACAAGCAAAAGTTTAATACTTGCCCTACTGTATTAAAATTAGAAAGTTTTTATATGTCATAAGGCGTAATAACTCACTGTGCGCAAGTAACCGGACTCTACTCGTAAAGTGTTTTGGGATGAGAGCACTTAGCCACTTGCAACCCTTTTCTCCCTTAAATATCTAAGGTCAAATATTTAACTCAGTTGTTTGACACATGCGAGTCTAATTCTTTAAAGAATCAAAGGTTTACTGGTTCTGCCGTATGCTAGGTAACAAATCATTCCCAACTTGTTGCCCCAATCCACTCACCCCGCATTGCTGACATCGATGCCGGAGGAGGAGGAGGGCTCGCGGGCTGTCCTCGGCACGTCCAGCAGCAGCGGCCTGGAGCCAGCCTCCAGGCGCGACGCCGCTCCAGCGCCGTTCTCCAGCACGCCGTGCGCCCTGGCTGCTAGAACCATCACACCACTACATTCAGCACAGCGCTATACTCTGCTAACAGGCGAAAGTCGTACAGTTCGACGTTTATTTGTTTCCATCGCATGTAGACATTTGCAACATTTACGAATGAATACTTGCGAAAGACGAAAATTGAGTGTTGTAAGCACACGAAACTTCCTGGCAGATTAAAACCGTGTGCCGGACCGCGACTCGAACTCAGGACCCGCTGCAGAGTGAAAATCTCATTTTGTAAACACATGCCATTCATATATTACGACTGAAATGAATTTGTTAACTGATCAGATGTTAGTTTTGCATACAGCATCTGTAGATGTATATTCCTGTTGCACAAACTGTCTCTGTAAATCATCTCTTCCAATGTCGGCAGCAGGAATATCAGGTAGTTCACTGACGACGCTCTCCTCAAAGCGAGAAGCTTCTACTGAAATGTGAACTTCCAATGTAACTGAATTTTCCATTGTTGCTTGATAGATCGTGATAACATTTGGAATAAAAAAAACACATGACACTAGTGCAATAGTCTTCATTATTTGACAAACCGGTTTGCAACTGTTACATCATCGTGAGCCACGAAGATAAATATGTGCATCTGTGAAATTAAAGATTTTAAAATAGTGCAAAAACATTAATATGAGGGTTGCCTAGAAAGGAATGTACCGCATTTTTTTTTCTCAGCTGAAAACAATGCTGCGAAATGTTACGTGTGTATTATTTGAAGTCTCCTGAGTGAGCGCACCAAGTTTCCGACAGATAGCGTTGCTATAGGACAGTTTCAAAACGGTGTCTCTAGGTGATATACGTTACAAGAAATCTGCTGTCATTGAATTTCTCACTGCAGAGAAAGAAACTGTGGGGAATATTCAGAAACGCTTGTGCAAAGTCTTTGGAGCGTCTGCTGTCTATAGAAGTAGAGTTAGTCGCTGGTCAAGGGGGGTCAGGTGATCAGAAGGAAGTGTGGATGCAATTATCCGCACTCTTGCATGTTCAGAAGTGTGTGAACTGGCGGGCTTGTTTTATGCTGGAGGGAGGCAACAGAAGAGGATGGAGATTACGTGGAAAAATAGGGTGTGTGGATAAAACTCCATTATTTCATGCGTGCAATTCTCATTGTCTTCAATACTGAATTGTTGAAGGAAAATCCGTTGCATTACTTTCTGGGTAAAACTCATATTTAATCTAAATATCATACATCACATTTATTACTAAAATAATCCTTCCCATATCATCCAAACATTAACCTTTGTCATGTGTGGAACCAACTGAAGTTCTCAGCACCTGCACTATTTTGCTGTACTTGACGATAACGTAACAGCAGAAAACTGATTTGTAAATTAATAAATATTGTCGAATATTACACCAGTGTCACACGCTGCCTGAATGACCTGTATATACTTTTTCACAGTACCTGCATCTGCCAAGGGCTGCAGTTTTTCTTCGCTATGGAACGAAAATACTGATGCGCAGTTGATCTTATGAAATACAGGTATATGGTTGTGAGAGAATCTGAAATTTATGAGATGAGGCACTAGTTTTTGTAACCACTGACTGGTCCCTGTTGGCCAGTTGTTTAATGTTTCTCTACGCAAAGAAAGATTTGTTTACGTTTTTAGTTAATGTAACTATTTCTGCGCAACAAAAACCGTAATGTTTACCTGTGTAAACACACTACACGTCATTTCTCTATCTTCCTTGTAATTTGTACGTCAATTTATCCGTACTGGTGTTATTCAGTTGGTACCTGATGATGGCGTAATAAGTCTAAAGTCGGTTCGTTACCAAATCAACAGAATTTTACAGAACATTAAGAAGTGCTTCTTGTTTTATGTTGTAAACGCTAACATGAATGGCAACTCTTTTTATGAAGTTTGTATTTCAAATACATTTGTACAAACTAGAACAATATTTCATACTGAGGTCACACAATCACAACAACATTGGCGCTCGTTACCACACATCTGCAACTATCTCGCTCGTTTTTGCTTGTGTGAAAGTCCGCACGTCCATTTTCGCTGTTAATAATGTACACCACGTCTCGCTTCTAGTTTCCAGCGATACTAAAAGCGTCAATGCGACCGTCGTTTGCTACATTGTTTCGCAAAATTGGAAGCAGCAGCTATACGAATACAGCATAAAAATGGTTCGCTATGGAATCTACAGAGAGCCTGCCAAGCGTTCAAGCCAGAACGTAGCGACTGTCACTAAAAGCTAGATGCATCTCTACGAAGCATTGCGTGTCGTCGTGATGAAGCTTTTGTTTTAAAACAAAGTCATCGCGTGAATCATGCAGCTCGGAATAACATCAGAAAGATGCACTTTACTCCTAATTTCCTACGTGTGCTCGAACGTGCTATAGCGGGTGTAAAGTACCTTCTATTCGTTATTTGGCGAAGAATACGTGGGTCACGACGTATTCTATATCCATATTCTGAGCTATGAAACTTTGTTTTTCGTTTAATAATTCAGTGGTGGAATTTATTGTATTAACCGGCATTTGCTCTCGTTGCACACTGACTAGATGCTTGTAGTCGCCGACTGGAATGAGCGAGCTACAGATGGGCCATTGTTTCATTGTCCAGTTGCTATGAGGCTTCTGCGGAGAGATACTGCATCAGAAATTAACACTTTCTGCTGCTCTCACACGGCAAGCTGTTATTTTGGCAGTCTTTGGTATCGAAGGCGATAAACCGATCGTTGTGTTGGAATAACAGACTAAAATGAAAGAAATGTTGTACTCAGTTACCCTTCGTAAATGACAAAAACTACTGTTTTTATATTGAATCAGAGATATTTTACAGTTTTCTTCTGTAATAAAGTCAGTTTTGATGCTAATGACAATGAATTTTTGAAGCTTTGTGTTTGAGAGAATGGTTTGTACTAGCGACGTGCGACGTTTACGAAACAATTGTTGGCAGTATAAACAACGATGTTAAAGACAAAATAAAACATCTACCACCAATTTTAAGAAAATGTATTTTTCTATCACTATAAATGTTTAAATGATATTAACGAATCTTTTTCTGGAAATATCTCAAAGACGTCAATGCAAGAGGCCATAACATGTTGTGTTTTACCCACATGCTTAATTTGGTAGCAAAATAATATAGTGAGCAAACTGGACTATTTGGTTACACTGCTGCGAAAGGTACTGCAATGTAGTTTAAAATAAGAAAAGAATTAAACCCAAGAAGTATCCATAAGACGGAATTCAATATTCGGGATGATTGAACGACTTTTTTTTTTTTTTGCAGCTGTGTCCCGGTATTAATGATATCATTAATTACCGTGCCAATGCACCAACCATGCTGACAACCACATGTGACTGTGGCTACTCGTGAACTCCGCCTAAAACTTTTACTCATTCCAAGTAAAGTAATCCAAATAATGAATATGTTGATCACAAAAATATGCTGTGTGAAACCAGTATAGAGCATTGGAGAGGAGCTGAAAAGTAAAGTCATTCCCGATACGACAAAGCAATTGCTATCAAGCTGTCGTGGATAAAATATTAACCGTATCAGCGTTATTCGAACCTAGAGTCCAGAAAATACACTTTCACGGTGCTTTAGCATGTTCGAAGGCGATCCAATCCATCAAAGTTTTGCTTGCTGCCATCGAAACAACTATCATAGATTACATGAACATAGAGAAACGAAATATGATTTATGGAGTGAACATTATTTTATAATCAAGAAAAGAATAACTCGCGAACTGGAAGAGGAACGGATATACCATCCCACTTTGGTTATTATCTGAACACCTAAATATTTAAGCCGTGTAGCCGCATCCTCAGCTCCAGAAAGACTGTTTTCTGAAGCACGATATGCTCTTCGTCAATGACGGGATGGGGAAAATGTGACAAAAATGTTATCTTTACGGTTTGTAGCCAAAATATTGTTGAATGTGTATGATATTAGATGTATTTACCGTTGCCTATTACGCCATTCTAGAAGTTCATCATTTAACTTCGGTGGTTTTTTTTTTTTTTTTTTTTTTTTTTTTTAGGATCGATTATTATCAGCCTTAGCAGTCGATGACGAAATCAACGTCTGTGATTTGTCAAAATCGCCCGTCTCTAGTTCTCAGTGATTTTAATGTTTCCTTGCTCTTTGGTAGATCTCAGCTCAATGCGCATCCCTTCTTCAACTCTCTACTAGCTTCATGGACATTGACCTCGATTTGCCACTAAAATAAAAGATGCGATGGCAACTATAGTAGGGTGACCAGACGAACCGTTTTTTACGGGTCTGTCCTTTTTTCTCGTTTCGTGTCCCTTTGTACCGGAAAGTATTCAACGGGACGCCAGATGTTTCGTTTTGTGTTTTTATCCATTTTTACGTCAAGTTAGTGTCATAGACATGTTTTTTTTCATTTTCTTGTGTCTGGCTTTGTCTTGAACGCGAAGATGGAATAAAGAAGCATATTTTGCTCACGGGATGAGAAGAACTGTAAACAGATTTTCCGTGGACATGTTGAGTGCCAGATTATTTGCTACTGAAGAAATGATGGACGGGTATTACAAGTTTTCGTTAAAGAACGTTTGGGGCTATCAACGTTCAATAGTATTTGTAGTTAGATCTGCAACCGACACGATGTCTTCGGACTATTGTAGACAACAATGAGAAGTGGGCGTCAGTTTCAACGCTGAGTTTTAGCAAGCTTGCTGTAGTGTTTCCACTGACTGTTCTTTGCTGTGTGTGAAACTGAATCGTGTCCGTTAATATCGGGAAAGAAAGTATTCTTTTTCGAAAACACCGAGGATGTGTCGATATATCGCAGCACATAAAGAAAAAGAAGCACCTGTTCGCAGTTTCTGCGAGAACTTGTAACAGCATCAGTTCCTTTGTAAACACGAATAAGCTACAAACAGTAATAAAAACGTATCGCTGCAGGAGGAGGGTGGTTTGCTAAACATAGTCATTCTTTCCATTCAATGGACTGTGGGGTCTGCTCATTAGAGACCTATTTGAGGAGAAATCCACACTTTGTAGGACGGAATGCGATTGGATTTTAGTGAACGTTTTGTCTCCGTACGCAGTGCATGAAGTTGTCAGAATTTGGAGATGCTAAATAAGTGTCTGTGATGGTTGATCCACCAAATCATAAAGAGTTAAAGCTTGTGCTGTCTCTGCCTGGGAATTTCATTGCTACCCAAAGCTGTTCAGTGCAAAATAATCTGTCTTCAGAACATTGGTGGAGAAAAGCTAGCTATATTCTGGATATTTTAAAAATACAAAATATATTTGACACGATTGTCGCATTTTATGCAGTAACTGTAGTTCCAACTTTGGTGGCTACAAGAGTGGAGGAATAAACAATATTTATTCCAAACTGAACATTGAAGGCATCGGTAGCGCAACCAATGTGGTAAACAATGGAGTTCAAACATTTATACTGTGTGTGTAAGTTCTAGGTAATATTAGAATTAGGTGACTGTCATTGTTGCCAGGAATTACAAGAGTTACTAACTTTTGAATTTTTATTTTCTATGTCAGGATAAGTGTCCTGCATCACTGAAACAGTTTTTTGCGAACCCGCAGTCACTTCTTTGCCTTCGTTTCACACAAACCCAATTGAAAATGTTTTCAAATTCAATCAAAAAGTTGGAACGAACCACGATTTTAGCTAAAGAATCAGCTGAGGAGTTACAGGTACTCAAATTAAAAAAAAATCCGTAACAGAAATTTACTTAATTAACTAGGAAAAGGTAGGCATTTTCACTCAGTGAAAATACAAAACGATTACCAATTTCTTTCATGACACTGTTGTAACTTTTTAGAAAAGCTGACTTCTCCATTTCAAAAAATGAAAATTCTGTTTCCTGGTCTGAAATTTCAGATAGGTGAAGATGTACTGTTTGATGAGATAGAATGAGTGAACAACATTGGTTTCAAGAAACTTGAATGGGATAAAGTTAATTTGGAGACAGATAAGAGATGGTGTGATGCATTCCATACACTTAAAAGCACAGGCATTTCTTGTAAAAATATAGAGACGCTGGCGACTTTTTCTCTTGCTGTACCAGGCACAAATACTTCTGAGCAAAGGGTATTCTGAATTTGAATTCCCATTGGATTGACGAGAAAAACCATTTTACCCCCTGCTATTATCCAATTCAAAGTTCTGATAAGTACAAAGTTAGTACCAGTGTTTCTGATACAATAGCTAAACGATCGACGGATTTTTGGCGTCTACATTAGTGTTCATTTCTTAGAAATCATTCTATCAGTTTCTCAGTATTTTGAACTATAGTCAGTTCTCGGAAAAACGATGAACTATTACGTAATGCAGTGCCGTAACAAGCATGTTTTGAAGTGTCTTGTTAAAATACATGCTTTTTTGTGTGTACAAAGTCTAGTTTTGCTTTATTTTACTAAGGGGATGCAGAATATTTTCTTTTCCTCTAATGTCCCTTTTTTCACGTGTAAAATCTGGTCACCCTAAACTATAGTGATGAATGCTACAGGATGCAAAGCTGGTGAGAGCGTGCAGGGTTTTCTAATATTTCGCTACATGTGTCGAGCTCCGCTAGTTTCTTTTGTAATTTTTGTAAGAGTAACTGTCGCCTCATGCTACAGAATTGACTGTCGCAGAGTTCTGCTGGGTTTGGGGTGGGGGTCTTCTACAGACGTACCGGGAACAGCAGCAACGCCAGAGTCGTCGCGGGAGGCGGCCCGCCCCCGCACCGAAGGCCTGCCGCCCCCGCCGCCCCCGCTGCTGCTGCCGCATGCGCCACCACCTGTTGTCGTCGTCGTTTCGTCGAAACCTGGTGGCGGACCGTTCTTCTCAGGCGCATGTTGGAGCTGAGTGCTGCACGTGTGCGCTTCAGTGCGGATTCGTCTCCATGTGTGCACATTTACATACTCTCCTGCGTATATGAGAGTGGTATCCACGTGTGCTGCTTAGTGCAAGCAAGCTTTTACATCTGCAGTTTGGTGTGAACAGCATCAGTAGTTACGCAAACTGTCTCTGTTATCTTTCTGCTTCCTCCTCCTCCTCCCCCCCCCCCCCCCCCGCCCCCCGCCCGTTTTCAACTGAATTCAGCTGTAATTCTATTGTGAGCCTTTTTTTTTTGCGTCAAATGTTGGCTGACTTGACATATGTGAAACCCATGTCACTGGATATTGTAGCAACCAAAATACACACTGCTAAATCTACGTGAATTTACATTCCAGTTCCTATCATTTCGAAATGTCTGAACTGTGAAAGTGATTCAAAGGGAATGTACCAAGACGAATTGTGAACAAACTTCATTCTGTAGACAGTGATTTTGATAAACTATTTAGATATCCTGCTTATTACAGAATCGAAATGATTTGGTTCGATATATTTGCAGACTGTGCCAACTCTTCCTATTTAGGAGCCAGTAATTGCAAACTACTACAATTTCTGTGGCACAGGAATAGACATTTTTATGCACTGGTGGAACCAAGTGTGGCTACATTGGAACTCACGTCAGTAGTTTCCCGTGGTATTAGATGCTTTACACTACGATTTCAAATGGAACTAAGTTCTTTTGCATCAGTAGCGTAAAATACTGCCAAGTTTCAGTTACTACTGCAGATGGCGTTGGTCAGTGTGGCATTATCTATTGTTCAGTAACAAACATGTCCACTAAACCGCCACCGTCACGGTAACTTGCTGCTGTGGCTAAATATTGCGCCATCAAGTGGTCGCATGCGCAGAAATAACTTGCAATTGTTGAAAGCAGTCCTTGGAGAACTGATTGATTAATCTAAGGAGATACGCTTCAGCTGTACTAAAGTTTATTTAAACCAAGTCTGGTTTGAATAATCATTAGTACAACTAAAGCAGATCTTTTTAAATTACTTAATCTTGCCTCTCAGTTGTGGATATCCTACATACCAAATATGGTATCTTAATGAACTCTTCGCCCTCTTATTTTTGGTATTACATGACTCAGACAACGATTTATTTGTTTTACAACTAAAAGAATATCTGACGCCTTCTGAAAACTAGCGAATTATGAATTAAATAACGCTTGCAGAAACATTTGTAATGATCGACCAGGATAGGTTTCGACTGGAATTTATCAACAATACGTTTGGACACTGGAGAGCCAAAGAAAGTGGTACACCCGCCTAATATCGTGTAGGGCCCCCGCGAAGACGCAGAAGTGCCGCAACACGACGTGGCATCGACTCGACATGTCTTAAGTAGCGTTTGAGGGAGTTCACACCATAAATCCGTAAGAGTACGAGCAGGTAGAGATCTCTTCCGAACAACACGTTGCAAGGCATCCCAGATATATTCATGTCTGCGGAGCCTATCGACCAACGAGAGTGTTTAAACCCAGAAGTGTGTTCCTGGAGCCACTGTGTAGCAATTCTGGAGGTGTGGGGTGTCGCATTGTCCTGCTGGAACTGCTCAAGTCCGTCGGAATGCAGAACGGACATGAATGGATGCAGTTTAAGCTTACGTACTTGTCATATGTAGACGTATCAGGGGTCCGATATCACTCCAACCGCACAAACCTCACACCATTACAGAGCTCCACCAGGTTGAACAGTCCCCTGCTGATTTGCACGGTCCATGGATTCGTGGCGTTGCCTCCATACCGACACACGTCCATGCGGTCGATACAATTCGCAACGAGACTCGTCCGACAAAGCAACATGTGTGTTGTCACTGACAGTCCGACGTCGGCGTTGACGGGCCCAGGCGAGGTGTACAGCTGTGTGTTGTGCAGTCATCGAGGGGTCTTCGACTCCGAAAGCCCATATCGATGAAGGTTCGCACGTTGACACTTTCTGATGGCCCAGCATTGAAATCTGCAGCCATTTGCGGAGGGTTGGACCTTTGTCACGTTGAACGATTCTCTTCAGTCGTCGTCAGTTGTTGCAGGATCTTTTACCGGCCGCAGTGATGTCGGCGATTTGATGTTTACCGGAGTCCTGGTATTCACGGTACACTCATGAAATGGTCGTACGGGAAAGTCCCCACGTCATCGCTAACTCGGAGGTGCTGTGGCCCATCGCTCGTGCGCCGACTCTAACACCTAACTACCTTAAATCTTAATAACCTGCCGTTGTAGCAGCGCTAACCGATCTTACAACTACACATCAGTCACTTGTTGTCTTACACAGGCGTTGCCGACCGCACCGCCGTATTCTGCCTGTTTACATATAACTGTATTCTATTACGCTTGTCTATACCAATTTCTTTGGCGCTTCAGTGCTTATTGTTGTGATTTTCTTCCGCGATTTCTTTGATGTAGCTCTCCAAGTTGCTCTATCCTTAGTCAAGCTGAGCCACAAATCTCTTTTCTTCCCACTAAATTCCGCACCTCTTCATCAATTACCCGCTCTATCTCTTATCTAATCTTAACATTGTTTCTAAAGCCACATATCAAAAGTTTCTAGACACTTCTTTTGTCTGTCTTGTTTATCGTCGACAACATAACGCTGGCGTGCAGAACTTGAGGACCAAAGTAACTTTCGCATAGCTCGATGAAACTTGGACCATACGTAGGCAGAACTACTACAGTATAGTACGGAAGGCAACAGAAGGAAATACGCAATGGGACGAACAGGAACGACACTTTGATTGAAAGTCAATAATTGCAGCCTAGTTACCGTGATTTATGATGGCCTCCACGACATGGTTCTCAGTAGCGTGTGAGATTGCCACAGGCAAACATGCCTTGCAACGCGATAGAAGACAGGTATGGGGGTTTCATTCCTCCAACAGGGGAACACTGACCGCTGAATGTACCGTGTCAGTACGCCCACACAATATTATGCTTCCCCACACCGTAACAGCAGGCCCACCAAGACTGCAGTGTTCGGTTACGGTCCTGGGTCCGTTCTGCCGCCAGTGAAAGTACGCTCAGCATAATCGAACATGACCGTTCCGGAGGTCCACGTGTAATGGGGTGGGAAGGCACAAAGTTGCGTTGGCGTACTGTCTTTGAACACGGTACACTGACAGGTCAATATCATTGTGACACTCTACTGCTTCCGCAAGTGCGTCATTCCAGGGCTGCATTCGGCCGTGACTTCATTTTTATGGATGGGAATCAACCACTGCGGAGATGGAGTTCTCGGAACGAGAGCATATTTCTACATCTACATGGATACTCTGCAGATCACATTTAAATGCCTGGCAGAGGGTTCATCGAACCACCTTCAGAGTAATTCCCGTACAGTGTGCGGGAGAAACGAGCACCTGTCCCTTTCCGTGCGAGCTCTGATTTCCCTTATTTTATTATGATGATCGTTTCTCGCTACGTACGTCGGCGCCAACAAAACATTTTCGCATTCGGAGGAGAAAATTTCGTAAGAGGACTCTGCCGCAACGAAAAACGCCTTTGTTTTACTGACGTTCACTCCAAATCCTGTATCATTTCAGTGACACCCTCTCCTCTGTTTTGCGATAATACAAAAAGTGCTGCCCTTCTTTGAACTTCCTCGATGTACTCCGTCAGTCGTATCTGGTAAGGATCCCACACTGCGCAGCAGTACGCTAAAAGAGGGCGGCTAAGCGTAGTGTTGGCAGTCTAGTAGATCTGCTACATTATTGTTAGCCTTCCCTACAACGTATTCTATGCGTTCCTTCCAGTTTAAGTTGTTCGTAATTGTAATTCATAGTTATTTAGTCCCCCCCATGAACCATGGACCTTGCCGTTGGTGGGGAGGCTTGCGTGCCTCAGCGATACAGATGGCCGTACCGTAGGTGCAACCACAACGGAGGGGTATCTGTTGAGAGGCCAGACAAACGTGTCGTTCCTGAAGAGGGGCAGCAGCCTTTTCAGTAGTTGCAGGGGCAACAGTCTGGATGATTGACTGATCTGGCCTTGCAACATTAACCAAAACGGCCTTGCTGTGCTGGTACTGCGAACGGCTGAAAGCAAGGGGAAACTACAGCCGTAATTTTTCCCGAGGACATGCAGCTTTACTGTATGATTAAATGATGATGGCATCCTCTTGGGTAAAATATTCCGGAGGTAAAATAGTCCCCCATTCGGATCTCCGGGCGGGGACTACTCAGGAGAAAGAAAACTGGCGTTCTACGGATCGGAGCGTGGAATGTCAGATCCCTTAATCGGGCAGGTAGGTTAGAAAATTTAAAAAGTAAAATGGATAGGTTAAAGTTAGATATAGTGGGAATTAGTGAAGTTCGGTGGCAGGAGCAACAAGACTTCTGGTCAGGTGACTACAGGGTTATAAACACAAAATCAAATAGGGGTAATACAGGAGTAGGTTTAATAATGAATAGGAAAATAGGAATGCGGGTAAGCTACTACAAACAGCATAGTGAACGCATTATTGTGGCCAAGATACATACGAAGCCAACACCTACTACAGTAGTACAAGTTTATATGCCAACTAGCTCTGCAGATGATGAAGAAATTGAAGAAATGTATAATGAAATAAAAGAAATTGTTCAGATAGTGAAGGGAGACGAAAATTTAATAGTAATGGGTGACTGGAATTCGGCAGTAGGAAAAGGGAGAGAAGGAAACATAGTAGGTGAATATGGATTGGGGCTAAGAAATGAAAGAGGAAGCCGCCTAGTAGATTTTTGCACAGAGCACAACTTAATCATAGCTAACACTTAGTTTAAGAATCATGAAAGAAGGTTGTATACGTGGAAGAACCCTGGAGACACTAAAAGGTATCAAATAGATTACATAATGGTAAGACAGAGATTTAGGAACCAGGTTTTAAGTTGTAAGACATTTCCAGGGGCAGATGTGGACTCTGACCACAATCTATTGGTTATGACCTGTAGATTAAAACTGAAGAAACTGCAAAAATGTGGAAAATTAAGGAGATGGGACCTGGATAAACTGAAAGAACCAGAAGTTGTACAGTGTTTCAGGGTGAGCATAAGGGGACAATTGACAGGAATAGGGGAAAGAAATACCGTAGAAGAAGAATGGGTAGCTCTGAGGGATGAAGTAGTGAAGGCAGCAGAGGATAAACTAGGTAAAAAGACGAGGGCTGCTAGAAATCCTTGTGTAACAGAAGAAATATTGAATTTAATTGATGAAAGGAGAAAATATAAAAATGCAGTAAATGAAGCAGGCAAAAAAGGAATACAGACGTCTCAAAAATGAGATCGACAGGAAGTGCAAAATGGCTAAGCAGGGATGGCTAGAGGACAAATGTAAGGATGTAGAAGCTTATCTCACTAGGGGTAAGATAGATACTGCCTACAGGAAAATTGGAGAGAAGAGAACCACGTGTATGAATATCAAGAGCTCAGATGGCAACCCAGTTCTAAGCAAAGAAGGAAAGGCAGAAAGGTGGAAGGAGTATATAGAAGGTTTATACAAGGGTGATGTACTTGAGGAGAATATTATGGAAATAGAAGAGGATGTAGATGAAGACAAAATGGGAGATACGATACTGCGTGAAGAGTTTGACAGAGCACTGAAAGACCTGAGTCGAAACAAGGCCCCCGGAGTAGACAACATTCCATTAGAACTACTGACGGCCTTGGGAGAGCCAGTCATGACAAAACTCTACCAGCTGGTGAGCAAGATGTATGAGACAGGCGAAATACCCTCAGACTTCAAGAAGAATATAATAATTCCAATCCCAAAGAAAGCAGGTGCTGACAGATGTGAAAATTACCGAACTATCAGTTTAATAAGTCACAGCTGCAAAATACTAACGCGAATTATTTACAGACGAATGGAAAAACTGGTAGATGCGGACCTCGGGGAGGATCAGTTTGGATTCCGTCGAAATGTTGGAACACGTGAGGCAATACTGACCTTACGACTTATCTTAGAAGAAAGATTAAGAAAAGGCAAACCTACGTTTCTAGCATTTGTAGACTTAGAGAAAGCTTTTGACAATGTTGACTGGAATACTCTCTTTCAAATTCTAAAGGTGGCAGGGGTAAAATACAGGGAGCGAAAGGCTATTTACAATTTGTACAGAAACCAGATGGCAGTCATAAAAGTCGAGGGGCATGAAAGGGAAGCAGTGGTTGGGAAAGGAGTGAGACAGGGTTGTAGCCTCTCCCCGATGTTATTCAATCTGTATATTGAGCAAGCAGTAAAGGAAACAAAAGAAAAATTTGGAGTAGGTATTAAAATTCATGGAGACGAAGTAAAAACTTTGAGGTTCGCCGATGACATTGTAATTCTGTCAGAGACGGCAAAGGACTTGGAAGAGCAGTTGAACGGAATGGACAGTGTCTTGAAAGGAGGATATAAGATGAACATCAACAAAAGCAAAACGAGGATAATGGAATGTAGTCAAATTAAATCGGGTGATGCTGAGGGAATTAGATTAGGAAATGAGACACTTAAAGTAGTAAAGGAGTTTTGCTATTTAGGAAGTAAAATAACTGATGATGGTCGAAGTAGAGAGGATATAAAATGTAGACTGGCAATGGCAAGGAAAGCGTTTCTGAAGAAGAGAAATTTGTTAACATCGAGTATAGATTTAAGTGTCAGGAAGTCATTTCTGAAAGTATTTGTATGGAGTGTAGCCATGTATGGAAGTGAAACATGGACGATAACTAGTTTGGACAAGAAGAGAATAGAAGCTTTCGAAATGTGGTGCTACAGAAGAATACTGAAGATAAGGTGGATAGATCACGTAACTAATGAGGAGGTATTGAATAGGATTGGGGAGAAGAGAAGTTTGTGGCGCAACTTGACTAAAAGAAGGGATCGGTTGGTAGGACATGTTTTGAGGCATCAAGGGATCACAAATTTAGCGTTGGAGGGCAGCGTGGAAGGTAAAAATCGTAGAAGGAGACCGAGAGGTGAGTACACTAAGCAGATTCAGAAGGATGTAGGTTGCAGTAGGTACTGGGAGATGAAGCAGCTTGCACAGGATAGAGTAGCATGGAGAGCTGCATCAAACCAGTCTTAGGACTGAAGACAACAACAACAACAGTTATTTAGTTGAATTTAAGGCCTTTAGATTTGACTGATTTATGGTGTAAGCGAAGATTAATTCTTTCCTTTAGCACTCATGTGGATGACCTCACACTTTTCATTATTTAGGGTCAACTGCCAATTTTTGCACCAGACAGATGTCTTTCCTAAATCATTTTGCAATTTGTTTTGATCTTCTGATGACGCTGTTGTTTGCCGACTAGTAAAGTCAACCTAAGACGGCGGCTCAGATTGTCTCCCAAATCGTTTATGTAGACAAGGAACAGCAAAGGTCCTATAACACTACCTTGGGGAACGCCAGAAATCACTTCTGTTTTACTCGATGACTTTCCGTCAATTACTACGCACTGCGACCTCTCTGACAGGAAATCACGAATCCAGTCACATAACTGAGACGATATTCCGTAAGCACGCAATTTCACTACAAGCCGCTTGTGGGGTACAGTGTCAAAAGCCTTCTGGAAGTCTAAAAATCAACGGAATCAGTTTCAAATCACTTGTCAATAGCAGTCAACACTTCATGTGAATGAACAGCTAGTTGTGTTTCACAAGAGCGATGTTTTCTAAATCCGTGTGTCAATAGACTGTTCTCCTCGAGGTACACAACATCCAAAATCCTGCTGCAGATCGACGTTAATGATATGGCTCTGTAGTTTGGTGGATTATTCCTACTATCTTTGTGTGCAACCTTCCAGTCTTTGGGCACGGATCTTTCATCGAGCGAATGGGCTGGCCTAACCATTACCTCGACTTAAATGTCACTGACCACGTGTGCGATGCGTGTTGAAACACGTCTACGTGTACCAACGAAAACTCAACAGCACTGTTGGAGAAACGTAACTCTTACCAACCATGTGGTCGGTATGGGAATACGTTGCAGAGCATGCGCTGGGCTCCGCGGTGATCACAAACACTATTAAGAACCACATCCTGCCTTTTGGAATGTCCAGGAGGCCACCATAAAAAGCGGTTGCTTCAGTGCGTAATATTTCTGGGCTTATAGCCACCATATTCGACTACATAGAAGCTCTTCTTAGAGCAGCTGAGAATACAGCAGTGGCAAGTTGACGTAATGTGGTGTGAGGTACCGACGATGCATGGCTTGTTCGGCACGGGTATCGTGAGAAAGACCGCCGAAATTGTGGTCCTTCTCCGCGATTGGCTGCTGCGTTCGGTAGTTGCGCGCCAAAATGCTAATCCTCTGTTATTAATATTAGACAAACTAAACAGCGTATTTACTTACATTTCAATTTAAAGCATCTCTCGCTATCATTCTATCATTTCTCAAGTATTAATAACCAGCAGAATAACAAATAACAGCTAAACGAAAAGGCAGACGATGCACTTCGCTGGTCTTCGGTTCGCGGCTAACCTTATGGCGGGCAAAGTGGTTCGGCACTTCGGAGGACAGACATGTTTTCTGCCGCGGCCGGCATCGGATTAAGTTATTTGGACATGTAGTTGAGAACAGTGTGATAGTAATTAGGGAAATTATGTCTCGAAATCTGGCAGAAAACCCAAAGACATTCTGGTCATACATAAAGCACATCAGTGGCAAGACGCAATCAATACCTTCACTGCGCGATAACAACGGTGAAGTCACTGATGACGGTGCCACTAAAGCAGAGTTATTAAACACGGTTTTCCGAAACTCCTTCACCAAGGATGACGAAGTAAATATTCCTGAATTCCAATCAAGAACATCTGCCAAGATGAGAAACATAGAAGCAGATATCCTCGGAGTAACGAAGCAGCTTAAATCGCTTGATAAAGGCAAGGCCTCCGGTCCAGATTCAATACCAGTCAGGTTCCTCTCAGAGTATGCTGATAAAATAGGTCCATATTTAGTAATTATATACAACCACTCTCTCACAGAAAGATCCGTACCAAAAAACGGGAAAATAGCTCAAGTCACACCAATACCCAAAAAGGGAAGTAGGAGTAACCCGCTGAATTACAGGCCTATATCACTAACGTCGGTTTGCGGTAGGGTTTTGGAACATATATTGTATTCGAACATTATGAAGTACCTCAAAGAAAACGATTTATTGACACATAGTCAGCACGGTTTCAGAAAATATCGTCCTTGTGAAACACAACTAGCTCTTTACACTCATGAAGTAATTAGTACTATCGACAGGGGATGTCAAATTGATTCCATATTTTTAGATTTCCACAAGGCTTTCGAAACCGATCCCCGCAAGTGTCATCTAACCAAACTGCGTGCCTACGCAGTTGTGCGACTGGATTCGTGATTTCCTGTCAGAAAGATCACAGTTCGTAGTAATAGACGGAAAGTCATCGAGTAAAACTGAAGTATTACCGGCGTTCCCCAAGAAAGTGTTATAGGCTCTCTGTTCTTCCTGATCTATATTAACGACATAGGAGACAATCTGAGTAGCCGTCTTAGATTGTTTACAGATGATGCTGTCATTTACAGTCTTGTAAAGTCATCAGATGATCAAAACCACATGCACAATGATTTAGATACAATATCTGTATGGTGCGAAAAGTGGTAATTGACCCTGAATAAGGAAAAGTGAGAAGTTATTCACGTGAGTACTAAAAGAAATCAACTAAATTTCGATTACGCGATGAATCACACAAATCTGAAGACTGTAGATTCAGGTAAATACTTAGGGATTACAATTACGAATAACCTATACTGGAACGAGCACATAGATAATATTGTGGGTGGTGCGATTCATTGGCAGAACACTTAGAAGGTGCAACAGGTCTACTAAAGAGACTGCTTACGCCACGCTTGTCCGCCCTATTCTGGAGTACTGCTGAGCGGTGTGGGACCCGTATCAGGTGGGACTGTCGGATGACATCGAAAAAGTACAAAGAAAGGCAGATCGTTTTGTATTATTGCGAAATAGGGGAGATAGTGTCACAGACAGGATACGTGAATTGGAGTGACAGTCATTAAAACAAAGGCGTTTTTCGTTGCGACGGGATCTCCTCATGAAATTTCAATCACCAGTTTTCTCCTCCGACTACGAAAACATTCTGTTGTCACCCACCTACATAGGGAGAAATGATGATCACGATAAAATAAGAGAAATCAGGGCTCGCATAGAAAAATGTAAGTGCTCGTTTTCCCGCGTGCCGTTCGAGAATGGAACGGTCGAGAGACAGCTTAAAGGTGGTTCACTGAACCCTCTGCCAGGCACTTTAATGTGAATAGCAGAGTAATCACGCAGTTCATTATTTTGTTCAAGAATGAAAATTATTTGTGACTCTATAGTGGAATGTAATTGTGCAGTTTATCGGGTTCGGCCCACAAAAAGCGAGTGGCGTCTAATATAAACAAACTAGTCGCACATTTAATTATTCACATCGTACCAGTTGCTCACTTAAGAATTTAGTAGAGCTTCAAGATAACTGATTCACGAACTCGGTGTTGTTTTCTGCGCAGGGGACAATTGTAGAAGACTGCCCATTGGTGAAAATTGGTTAGAACTTCGGCAGTGAAAGTAAATTGGCGTCTCGGGTGTCCTGCTGTCTCAGTACAAGTGAGATCATTGTCACATCTGTGGTAGCACAGAGGAGGTATGAAGGAGAGATATTTTTGAGGGAAGGGGTTTATCATACGCACGTATATATCTGCCTCTGTTTTTCAACTTGCCGTAAGTGTGATTTCTAATAGTCTTATTGCGTATTTCCCTGAGTTATCTTTCCTTCTATGCCGTAGCTGTTATTTCTGGGCATAGCTCAAGTTTTATCGAGCTGCGTAAATTGGCGGTGACAGATCATACGGAAATTGCCGTTGTCCTCAAGTTCTGCACGTCATTGTACTTAATCCCATATTAAGTCAAAGCGCAGCATTACGTGAAGGAAAGCAGTGACGACTGAGGTACTTTACTTATTTAAAGTACATTATGGACTGGAGGAAATTTCTTTGTTACTGTAAAGTGAAAAGTTGCGTCAGCAGTTCAGTGTAATATGCAAGAAATATGAACTGAGCTCTGTTATCCAAACATTCGTAGAGTTAGCCGGAGGACGATCTGAGGCTCGAGACTGTGGGGGCGACTTACCGGAGGAGGAGAGCGCGGCGTCGGCCTTCCTGGAGGCGGCGGTGCCGCCCCCGCTGTTGGCGGAGGCGGCTGCCACGCTGGAACCGCCCCCGCGGGGGCCGCGCGACTTGAGCGCCGTCTTGCGCACGATGTAGAAGATGCGCGCGTAGCACACCTGCGGGCACAATCGAGCAAGGAGGAATAAGACACGACTTCATTACAGGACAGGATGAGGAAGGAAACGGTTGTATCCACCCTGGCATGGCAGTTTAAGGTGCGGTGCCGATTCGGAGAACTACTACGACCTGTTGCAGGAGACAGTCAACACCCAAAATAAAAATGACTTTGTCAGAAGTGTAGGAGACCATGGGCGCCAGAGTTGGAAACGTCCCAGCTGAAAATGTGCAGGATCTTCAGGGTATGACCGGACACACCCTTGTTGACGACTGAACAACTTTACATCTGTATTTACTTCATTCGCAGAGTATAAGGAGACTGGTTCAAATGGCTCTGAGCACTATGGGACTTATCATCTATGGTCATCAGTCCCTTAGAACTTAAACCTAACTAACGTAAGGACAACACCCAGTCATCACGAGGCAGAGAAAATCCCTAACCCCGCCGGGAATCAAACCCGGGAAGCCGGGCGCGGGAAGCGAGAACGCTACCGCACGACCACGATTTGCGGGCCCCTGGGCAACAAGTTAGGTACTGAAGTGTGGAAACAATTGTCTGTTCTGAAAGGTGTGGTCCACTTAACAGTGCTGTTACAATCAGACAGTAAATAATGTGAGTATTGGACGCGTAAGAGAAAACAGGAAAAACCAACTAACACACAGAACTGGGTACAAAACTATTAAGAAATAAATGATCACAATATCTGCACCTCTATAATATAGGAAACAATGGAAAGGAAAATAGAAATAGAAAATGCATATTACCACGAGACTTCTCATTTACAATAAATAAATTTTTCCGATGTAAGGTGATAGACTGAATGACCTGGGCTGAAAGAGAACAACAGTCGATAAGATGACTCACTTTTTTGGCAATCATAAAAAAATTGCACATAACATGCACAGATGTGACAGTAGGCGGGGGGCGGGTTGGGTGAACTGAATGCAGATAATTATTTGTTAATGGCAGTGAGACATGTTAAAACAAGACGGACGAAGGACAATGCTTCTAAAAGCCATGAGTACTGTAAATGGAAAAAAAAATATGTATTAAAATAAAATCCCAGAAGGAACGATTATGGGAACATACTCAATACACTGTGTGATAAAACACAAGAAAGTCGAGGTTTGGAGGACTGGGAAATCATTAAAACTGTTACAGAGCAGGCAGCTGCAGATGGTCTAGGACATCCAAGTTAAAAACAAAGATTAGAATGGGGACGTAAATAGTTTGACAAAGAGGAGAAAAAGAGGCAGATTTTGAAACTGATAAGCAAGAGGATAACTGAAAATAGAGAAGAATGTGAAAATTATCTCAAGAACTATGTTGGTAAATTAATCAAGAAAGCCGGTATATCATTTAGGCAGTAGAAAATGATCTCTACGAATTTGCCTGTAAAATACTGATCTTGAATAGAAGTGATAAATGAGTCGCAATGGCTGGACTACAATCACAAACTTTGGGCAACAGGAGACGATACAAATAAAGCTCAAAATGAAAATGATGTGCGCGGAGGAGTCGAAGAGGGATAGCAGTAGACGGAATAGAAATGGACTCCTAAGACGCGAAATGTACGACAAAAAATAATGTTCAAATGTGTGTGAAATCTTATGGGACTCAGCTCCTAAGGTCATCAGTCCCTTAGCTTACACACTACTTCACCTAAATTATCCTAAGGGCAAACGCACCCACACCCATGCCCGAGGGAGGACTCGAACCTCCGCCGGGAGCAGCCGCACAGTCTATGACTGCAGCGCCCCAGACCGCTCGGCTAATCCCGCGCGGCGACAAAAAATAGAAACACATACGACAGTGATGGAACTAGCACGGACCTGATTGAATATGCATCTTCCACAATGAAATACAGTCTTCGCAACTATATTAGCGGAAGTTGGACAAGTAAGATAATTCCAGAAGGCTGGAAATTAGCTTAAGTATTCCCCATTTACAGGAAAGGAGCATGAAGTAACTGCGAAAATTTTAGGGGCATCTCTCTGCCAAACATGGGGTAAGTTTATTCTTAAATGGTAATACAGAGACAACTAGGTTCAAATGGCTCTGAGCACTATGGGACTAACCATCTGAGGTTATCAATCCGCTAGAACTTAGAACTACTTAAACCTAACTAATCTAAGTACATCACACATATCCATGTCCGAGGCAGGATTCGAACCTGCGACAGTAGTAGTCGCATGGTTCCGGACTGAAGCGCCTAGAACCGCACGGCCACCGCGGTCGGAAGACAACAACGAATTGAAAATATTTTGCTAGAGAAGAAAACGGGCTTTAGGAAAGGTGGAATGCTGACATCAGAGAGGAACTCGGACAGAAAAGAATCACTAAGCAGATTAGGAAATGCACAATCAACTGGAAAGGCCATGTCAAAAGAATGGAAAGCGTCAGAATACCGAAATTAATGACGAGTATTTCCTAGTGGGCAGACGATATTTAAGAAGACTGAGGAAAAGGTGGAAAGATATAGTTTAAACGGAGGAGGTGTAAAAGGCAGATGTCTAATATATGCACAAAGAAGAAGAGGTATATTTCAATCTGGCAGCTGTGGCGTGTTCCGAAGTACTGCCAACGAAGAGGAGAAGGACGAAGAAGATGAGGTGTAGAAAGTAGGGAAAAAAGCAGAAGAGATGAGACTGAAGAGGAAAATGGGGAAGAAAAGGGAAAAGGGGGAGGAAAGAGTTAGGGGGGAAAGAAGAGAGATGGTGGAGGGAGAGGACACAAAGTTAATTACGTAGTCTGTATTGACTGAACTTCCTTTACAGAGTAGAGACCACGCAGTAGACAAGTACTTACGACGATGACGATGCAGGGGATGACGAAGGCGACGATGAAGAGGAACTCCTTGGGCGTGCGCTCGTTGTGGTCGTGCAGGATGGTGCACGAGCCCACCTTGTCGTCAAGACCGAAGCGGCCCCAGACGCCGAGCCACGTGGGCACCAGCGCGCCGAAGCCCAGCAGCCACGTGGACGCCACCATCAGCGCCAGCCAGCGCCGCCGGTACAGCCTGCGGACGCGCGGGCACAGCCAGTGTTGGGGGCGCTCTCTGCTGAGGCCAAAGCAAATCGACGGCCCCGCCGATCATCTGATCGTACGAGTCGTTCGTCTTGTGTTCACTGCAGCTATATCATGTCTCTATAGTGTCTGTTAACATGGCTTCAAAGTTGGTGTGCTCCTTCGAAACTTTTCTCTTTATTTAAAAAAAAAACTTGCTTCGACTCGGTTGGGGGTTAAGCACGGGGGAGAGTGCATGCTATTAATTGTGTGTTGATGGAAAGGTGGAAATACGCTGCAGGCGACTTCATATCCACAATCATCCACTTCTACATGTAGAAACATCCAGGCAGCTCTTCAGCAAGCCGGAAGAGAGGATGCGGTCACACTCAAAAATAAAGTAGAATGGGAAGCTAAGAAAGAATTTTTAAACTCTGGATACCACAAGTTAAAAAGAGCACGAGTTTCGTACTTTTTATTAATTTTGTAGTTGTTGGAACACTAATTCTATTATTCAAAAATAAAAATAGTTCTTATTGCCCATCTTCACATATTCCCCCTTCATTGCTTTATAAATCGCTTCATATGGAATTACTTCGGTTAATGTGCAGTACGCTCTTCCGGTGCTGTGTTCTAAACTACAGTAGCTCTCTCCTGTATCAAAAAATTGCAGGGTCACAGTTGGCCTGTCTTCTGCACACATAGCATATCTCAAGAAAGTATTCTGTTTTGTAATATTAGAGGATACTTTACTGAGCAAATTCTGAAATACACTCTCATCCATTTTTAAGTAATTCATGTATGACTTGACGTCCTCTATTTGCAACTCTCGTAACAAATTTTGCTGAATGCTTTTACTTTGTCGACGTAATACCTATTGCTTCCTCCAAGTATGTTTCCTTTTTTTCCCGCCGCGTTTTCCAAACACACACACACACACACACACACACACACACACACACACACACACACAGTGCAATTGTGGTACTGGCAATTGCAGCGCGTAATAACGAGTTGTTGTCGACCATCTTGAAATTTTACGAAACATATGACGACACAGTAATACCCCTTTGTATGCCACGTCAAAGATCTTTGTCAAAAAATTTTTACGAATATTTCACCATATTTTTTTTTGTCAAACAAATGTGGTAGTGTAATATCGGCCTTACTGGAGCGATGGGCATTCCTGCATCTCATCTCTGACCTTTCGCCCGGAGCTCCGCACGAACATCTTCAGAGGTCTGCTTTCTCTGTGTCGGTCTTTTGTCGTTTGCTGTCATTACATGTGATATCAAAGGAGGTCAATCACTTTATGATCACAGATTAATGACAGTTCTTAGGAACTCCCTTGTGGCCCTCCAAATCTCGCCTTGAAAAAGCCTCCTCCTCCTCCTCCTCCTCCTCCTCCTCCTCCTCCTCCTCCCCTCCCCCCTCGGAACTCATGTTGGAGAACACTCTGACGACTGCTAAGTAAATCTCAAGATCATTACCAGGCCACAAAGCACCACCTCGGCGAAAGTATGTATCGTGATTTCGGTAACAGCCAGATTCTCTCGACTGGAGAAATATGTGAGATCAAACATAATTCTGAAATAATTTATATATTTGAAATGTCATATACGAGCAAAATTAAAGATATGAATCACATACCTCGCAAATACAGCGAGGGAAAAACGATTGTTTATATGCCTCTGTATAAGCCCTAATTTCTCGTATCTCGTGTCCCTGGTCGTCAGGCGGAATGTATGTTTGCGGCAGTCGCATCGTTGTGCAGTCAGCTTCAAACGCAGATTTTCCGAATTTTCTCAATAGTGTTCCTCGAAAAGATCGTTGCTTTCCCTCCAGTCATTCCCATTAGAGTTCCCGGGACAATTGCATGTTGTTCAAACCTACCAGTAACGAACCTTCTAGTCCCCCTCTGAATTGCTTCGATGTCCACCTTTAATCCGACCTGGTACGGATCCCAAACACTTGAACAGTACTCAAGAATACATCGCACTAGCGTCCTATATGCGGTCTCCTTTACAGATGAACCACATTTTCTTAAAGGAATCCGAACAGACCGTAGTCGGCCATTCGCCTTCCCTACCACAGTTCTCATGGTCAACCTGTAATCAGCACCTTCTTCTTCTTCTAAACTCAGAAACTGTCGAATAACAAGATATGTCGTCGTTTGGATTGTCTTTCTTTCAAATCTAATGATGAGTGCCACAGTGGACATCATTTTACACACATCAATAAAAGTTTTGCATCAACCCGTTATTTCGAAATTCATGCCACAGAAAGCCAAAAATTTGCTCTTAGGCATACGTATAATTTATTTGTAGCGTGTCAGAATGAAATTAGTTCGAAGAATTTGTGTGACGAAAAAATCGTCTGTAACCTACGAGACAGTAGTTGTGAGCAACGTCAATACGTGGTGGAATATTCCTCCGGTCGGATATAAGCTTGAATTCGTCGTGGCAGACCATCGACGGGATCACCAGGTCAGCCCTGCACCAAATTGTCCCACTCTTCAATGGCGACTCTGTATAAGCCGCGTTGTCAACGTCCGAAAACAGTTCGTTTCAGTTGGCTTTCTGGCCGGAGAACAGGTGGGCCACTGCAACTTGATGATCCTAACATGCTGGAGGAACGTGTTCACAATAAAAGTATGACGAGCACACGAGTTATCTTCCATCGAGACGAAATTGTCACCAAAATGTTGGCGATATGGTCCCACTCTGTTGATTGCAGAATCTCGTCCCTACACGGAAAGCAGTGAGACATCCCCCATTTGACACTGTGTGCCACAACACTCTGCTGCTGAAATTAAAAACTGTAGGTTTTTCAGTCTCTGCTGTGAAAATTATTCAGTCATACTTATGTACTAGATCTCAAACTGTTTTCTTCAATAACCAATATTCTAGTTTCTCACCCGTTAACTGTGGTGTTCCTCAACGGTCAATCTTGGGCCCTCTCTTGTTCATATTATATATGAATGACCTCCCTAGCAATGCAATAGATGATACTACAAACTGTTACTTGTATGCAGATGATATCAGTTTAAGTGTTACAGTGACTATGAACAATAAGAAAGTAACTTTACCTCACTCAAGGTAGATATACTTTCTGAGTGGTGCAATGCCAATAGTCTATGAACATAAATAAATCACAGGAATTAAACATTTCTTATAACAATACAATCACCTTAGAGACAGTTTCTGTAAAGTTATTGGCATTGTTTTGCAAAATAATTTTGGCTGGCAGGCACAAGTGAATTACTTAACACCAAAAATTGATAAAGGAATATTTATGCTCAGAAAATTACAAGCAACAGTAGATGAGAAAATTTTGCTTTCTGTCTATTATAGTTGTATTCACTCTCATTTGAACTATGGGACGATCATGTGGGGAAATAATTGCTCCCCAAAATGCTTATTTGCAGCCCAGGAAAAAGCTGTCAGACTGATATGTAAAGTACCACATAGAACTCACTGTAGAGAATTATTTATTAAACTTAGTATTACGACCTTGCCATGTATATACGTATTTCAATGTCTCTTGTACATTAAAAAGAACTGGTCTAGTTTTGATCTGAATTATGATGTACATAGTTATAACACACGACAATGTAATGATGTAAGAAAAGAGTACTGCTCATGTATCAAAATTCTAAACAGCTTGAAACACACATCTGTAAAGCTATTTAATAAACTACCAGAGTCAGTTGAGAGTCTGGAGCTGAAAAAATCTAACATATTTGTAAGAACTTTATTAATTCAAAATTGTTTTTATACAATGGAAGATTTCTGTGAGCATAATTTCTAACATTGATTAATTATTTGTGTATTTATTGTTGTTCGTACATTTATTGACGTTGTTTATACAAGCTTTACATCCCTGTAAATGTTTTGTTTTGGGGCAATAAAAATCAATCAGTCAATCAATCAATAAACGAGAAGTGATGCACCACGGAGCATCACTCCGCCACCACCTTGTTGCAGGTGCGAAACACAGAGTTACTGGGCTGTCTCAGATTATTAGGGTCCAGACAGATCCAAGTTTCGACGTCAATCCGAGGGCGTTCGTCCTGCACGATTTGTTTTCCATCTGTAACCGAGTCCATGATCATGCGGTGTACGGCTCGGTTCTCACTGTGGTAGCCGGGAATGTAGATGCGCATCGTGCAATCGTCTCCCAACACTTTGATGCGATACATGACGTCCAGTAGCTTTCTACGACGCCGAATTCAGTTCTGGAGCACTCAGTTCACGGTTCGTTTGACTGAAAAGTCCTTCATATCGACGGTCCTGTGCACCTATCGCACGAGGACGGCCTGTGCGGTTAAGTCTTCAACACTACCTGTCCATGTCCGCACCGCATCACTTTAACTCCGACGCACACATCGAGCAACTTCCCTCGTTGATAAGCCTTCTGTGCGTAAGGTGATGATGCGCACCCCATCATTGGCCGCGAGTGTCCTATTCTTCCACGGACGTCTCTGTTGTGCCCCTACTGCTTTACTCGCAAGTGAAACCTGCAATCCATTCGAGTGTGTTCCACCTGTAGGTAGCGCTCATTGTAACTGTGTGCATATATTTATAAAAAAACGTCAGGGATTACCTCCCGATCGGTACAGGAACAGTAACAACAGCAACGAACCTGCTCGACGTATCGGGATTAGAGATTAGATTCAGTTTTCGTTCCAGAGACCCAAAAATGAGATGACTCTCGTGGGTGTGGAACATGTCAGAAAGTGAAACTTTCTGGCAGATTAAAACTGTGTGCCCGACCGAGACTCGAACTCGGGACCTTTGCCTTTCGCGGGCAAGTGCTCTACCATCTGGGCTACCGACGCAATACTCACAGCTTCACTTCTGCCAGGCAAAGGTCCCGAGTTCGAGTCTCGGTCGGGCACGCAGTTTTAATCTGCCAGCAAGTTTCATATCAGCGCACACTCCGCTGCAGAGTGAAAATCTCATTCTGGATGTCAGAAAGTGTAACACAAAACATTTGCATGTAATACTTACTACCCTGATCATTTGTCAGGATATTATCAAAATAGGTGAATACACTTCAGTAAATTCGAACTGCTAATATTTACAGAATTAATAAACTGTCAGAATGAAACGTAGTTATGAACTTTTAATAAATTCATCATACAACAAAATACCTAATCTTGACTGTTGTGACCGAGTGGTGTCAAAACTGAAATCTAATAGACATTTTTACTTAAGCTGGTGTAACAGTACCTGTTAAGAAACTTCCTGGCAGATTAAAACTGTGTGCCGGGCCGAGGCCCCGAGTTTGAGTCTCGGCCCGGCACACAGTTTTAATCTGCCAGGAAGTTTCACATCAGCGCACACTCCGCTGCAGAGAGAAAATCTCATTCTGGAAGCAGTCCCTGTTAAGATGTTCATCTATAGAGTAGCAGTAGTTGCCTATTAAAAAGTCTTTCAAACTCTGTTTAAACCATGCCTTATCTGAAATCACGTTCATAATGTAGCTGGCAATTTATTGAGAACGTTTGTTCCTGGATATTGGCCCACGGTGAGTGATTTTAGGTATTAGCAATGTATTTGGTCGGAAACAGAGATACATGCCTAACTTTTGTTACAGTGTGTATGTTTTCACGCCATGTCAGTATATGTTTTTACAGATGCCGGTTTTCCAAGTTGATCTGTCCCGTGACACACATCGCGTATGTTCAAGCTATAATTTTGCTCATATCTCAAATTTCGAAGATAGAAATTACTTAGAAGGAGATTTGACCTTACATATTTGAATACTGTATTATGAGACAGAATGATCATTGTCGAAATCACGATGGATACGTACGCTAAGGTACTGTTGATAGTATTTTAGACCGAAACTGGTGGCACAGTGAAGGGACTCGCTCAACAGTGGTCATTGTGTTTTGCCACACAAATTAGCCTGCTTCATTTCCCCGAAACGCCAGGTATTTTTTTAAATTCTTGTTGGGAGGGCTGCAACGGGGAAGGCTGAGCTTCGTGAGAGCAGCTGCAACGTCTGACAACTTTCCGGTATGGACCAAAGACGCGCCCTTGCACAGCGCATCAAGTAGGGTCGTCACTGTCCCCAGTCTGATGTTCAAATCCTCTGCTTCATTGGACCGTAACGGTAATATGGCAAGATGAGTACCTTTCGGTTTGTGGCGGAGGGTACTCCTGTCACGGCTGCCGTCTAGCCCGTGTCCTAGTTCATCATCCAGTGTCATGTACATAGTCTAAGTAATGATGTATACCTGTCAAAGTCAGCAGATCCGCCAGGTTATCCAGTTAGAGCTCAATTTAATTTTTAAAAAATTGAAGTATTTAACTTCACAGTACTGTACTAACAGTTGGAATTACGATCTCATAATATTAATGCGTCTCCACACCTTCGAAGCAAATCTTGCCATATGGCCTGACTATTTGTAATGTAAGACTTGGTAAATATTGTAACAATGTACAGCGTCTAGTGACAAGCAAGTGGAGTTCACTAAGGCAGCATACAGCAAATGTATTCGCCTAGACATCCAGAAAGTACAGATACCTCACATAAGTACATAACAGTGCTTTAAATAACGTTAAGGTTTCTGCGCCAGTGCAAGACGATACATACCTGCCTGCCACAGCGCGGTTGCCCGACAGCCAACACGTGCGTTATGTCAGGAGCAAATGAAGCAGCATAATCCATCTGAAGATGATGGCATGGCCACGTAAACGCGAGGTGGTGTTGAAATATAAACAACAGTGACCGAAAAAGCGTACCTATAATTCTTTATATTTGTTTACTATTTACGTTATCAAATCGTAAACGCTTCCTAACGTTCTGCGAAATTGTATTTATGTAGTAACGAACCAGCTTTCCGATTCTTAGGTCACTTTCAGATGATGTTGCAAAAACAGATAAAATGACGTGCGATTTACACAGACATTATTTATGCATAAGATATGAAAATGATGACGTAAAGAGTGTTTACAAAGGAAAACATTACATTTTTTGTCACTTAGAAATAGTTATGGTAGCTAAAAAAAGTATGTCTACGTGACAACTATGTAATGCTTTCGTTTGTAAAGATTCTGTATGTTATCATTTTCTTATCTTCTGCTCAAATAATATCTGCGTAAGTGGCACACCACTTTATCTGTGTTTGCAGTATTCACTTGTTTCCTTAAGATGGCCTAGGAAAACGAAAGACGGTTCGTTACTTCGTAAATATAATTTTGCAGAACGTTCGGTAGTGTTTCCTCATTAAAAATACTATCATTTTTTTGCCAGGTACCGACGGAAAAATTGATTTAATACTATTCGTGTCGTAACTGTTTATAAATCTTGGGTTGTATACCAATTATAAGACGTATTGTGGCGTAATTAAACAATGCATAATATGACGAATGCCTCGTTAGGGGTGAGACAGTATCTTATTGCCAGGGGGCATATGAAAAATCCCAACTAACGCTTAGAGCAAAGTTGGCGAGAGTGTAGCGATGCTGGGACATGGCGGCAGAAGGTGGGCAGGTCAGTTGCGCAGCCCTTGGCCCTTCTGTGCTGCCTGCGGTCGTGGCCAGGCCAGCCCAGCCCAGACAGTGGGGGATCTGAAATATGGCGAACCGCAGCTCTGCGGTCAGGGGCGTCGCCCACAGTGTCACTGAGCCCAGTGTGTGTGTCTCCGCTTCCTGGCCCTGCAGGCATTACTAAGGCACACAAACACTGTAGCACATCCAAGTACTCAACGTACGGACAGTCAGTAGCGACTGGAGAAGTTAATGTACTGATGGGACAGTCGATTGTTTTTTCGTTCCGTCAGTTTTTTCAGCCGAACGAAAGTCTGAGCGAACGACCAACAAAGGTCTGAAAGTTACACCAGTAGTATGAATATTTTTACTGTCTCTGCGTTTCAATGATTGCACTTACTCCTTCAGCCATTTTTTTCTATTATACACACATAAAAAAAGGTTTTGCATCACCTCTGTTCCGAAATCTGTAATAAATTGGAATAGAGATCAACATAAACATCATTTCCGCCCTTTTTATTGCTCCACCGTACAGCGAGACATTCAGAGGTGGTGGTCCAGACTGCTTTACCCTCTGGTTCCTCTAAAGCCCAGTAACACGTCCTCTTGCACTGATGCATGCCTGTATTCGCCGTTGCATACTGTCCACAAATTCATCAAGGCACTGTTGGCCAGATTGTCCCACTCCTCAAGGTTGATCGCTCAGAGTGGTTGGTGGGTCACGTCGTCCATAAACAGCCCTTTTCAATCTATCCCAGGCATGTTTGATAGCGATCATGTCTGGAGAACATGCTGGCCACTCTAGTCAAGCGATGTAGTTACACCGAAGGAAGTCGCCTCGCCAATGTGGTTGCACTATCGGCCGGAGGATGGCATTGACGTATCGTACAGCCGTTACGGCGCCTTCCATGACCACCAGCGGCGTACGTCGGCTCCACATAATGCCACCGCAAAACATCAGGGAACCTCCACCTTGGTGCACTCACTGGACAGTGTGTCTAGCAACCACCCTGATTTACATGGATGCATCTAAGAGCTCTTATGGCGTTAATGGATTCAGTATTGTATTACTTATTCCTCCTGCATATATTTTTTGGGACCATGGCATTTTGCTCTATCCACTTTACTACAGACACTCGCAAATAATGCGGTAGTCGTCAATATGTACTATTTTTAAAATATTTTTTAAACTTTTCGTCCCCAATTTTACTATTCTTATCTGACTTCTTATTTGCGGTGTATTTTCATGTACACCCTTGTGAAGAATGGCACTAAGTGACCGAAACCGGTAAAGAAATTTTCATTTTATGCAGCTGGTTGCTTATTATTCCATTACACACAACTACAGTTACGTTGAGTGCAGATGACTACCTATAACGTGCTCATGATAGGTGCATTGTTAGCTGAAATCTAGAGCTACAATAACAAAGGTCAAATGATATTGTGACCGATGACGACGTTCATTTTGTTTTGGATTGAAGTAGGAAACCGACTGATCCTGTTTAAGAGTCTCACGATGTTTGAGAGCATTCTGTTCAAGTCAGCAGGCCCCTTGCCTTGATATGTGCTTCTCCATTCAATTGTTTTAAAGGTAAATATATACTTAGTAATTCTGCTCCACGTCAGTGTTCTGTTGCCCTATATATTGTGATGAATGTACTTAATGCCTGACATTGGTAGGATGCAGCTACTTATGGTAGCGTTTTATCCAGTGGTGCCGCCCATTTAAGATTTGTTTTAGTTCCGCTACTTGGCTCTCAAGTTACATTACTCGTTCCTTTAGAATGTAAAGCATATAGTGGCTTGTTTCACTTCGCGACGTGTTGTAATTTTTTTCTTATTTGTGGTTTAGATTACTGAAGAGAGTGATTCCCTGTGTATCATAATTATCGAATCTGAGACAGCCCACTCCATTTTGGGAAGCCTGATAGAACTGTTATGAGCAGTTGGATTCCAGAAAAGAATTGTATCTTGTTCCATGTTTATACTGAATATGTCATAAAGGAAAGTAATTTTTTCCCTTGGTGGCCTTTATTGTTTTTCAAGTTGGCCACTGCAATTAGGTGTGATAAAATTTTGTAAAAGATAGTACACGTAGGTTTGTCGGTGTGTGCGCTCCTGGCTCGTTCCACTTCCTAACTGACTTTTCTATCCTGCAGTAATTTTGAAGTAGATCGCTTTACTTTTTATGTCAGGCCATGTGTATTTAGAAGCGCAGCATGTTTTATTGGTAAGGAGGTCTACGTAATCTGAAATAGGTTTCCGGCGAGCGTATACGCAGCCCGACTGATGGGCTTCGCTCGCGGCGGAAGTAAGTGTTTCGGCGGTGCGAGGGCAGAAAAGTACATCAAAACACATAAATCAGGGCGAGCGCGCTCTGAGGGGATTTATCCCCCGGGGCGACGGCAGCGAATTTATTTTTATCGGCCTTTTAGTGCCGCGTCCGCTGCGAAGCAAAGAAGCCCCCAGCCGAATCTCGCAAAACGGTACCAGCGGCACCGCAAAAGGCACGCGGTGGAGATTGGGAAGGGAAGGGGGAGGCAGAAATAGACGAGAATACACCTCTCTCATTTTTCTTCGGTGTAAGTAATCTCTGCGTTTGGGAAATATTGATTATCTTGCGAGGGAAAACCGTGAAAGAATGAAGGAAGGAAGTGACAGATTAGGAAATTGCGAAGCGAAAAGAAAAGTTTGTGTGCGGGTATTTTCTGAGCACATTCCAAACTCGTAGCTACCAGTCGGAGTAAGCGTATGTTACCACGGAGGGGCCTGTCCATTATACATAAGACAGGAAAGCGGAAACTAAACATTCGGCAACAAACACGTGAACCACCGATATCGCTACACTAAAATAGCCGTAGTTAAGAATCAGAAGTCGACAATGACGAGATAGAGGATCTAGCATTATAACCAGAATTTGAAAGATCTTTGGAGGACTTAAGATCAGATAAGGCAGAAAAGATAGATAGTATTCCGTCGGAATTTCTAAAATCACTGCGAGAAGTGGCAACAAAAGGACTATTCACTTTGGTGTGTTGATGTGTGATTCTGGCGACATATCATCTAACTTTCGGAAAGATATCATCCATACAATTCTAAAGATTGAAGAGACGGGAAGTACGAGATTTCTCACACAACAGGCTCATGTATCCATGCTACTGACAAGAATAATATAGAGAAGAACGGAAAACAAAGTTGAAGACGCGTTACATGATGACCAGTTGGATTTAGAAAAGGTCAAATGAGTTCTTTGTAATATTCTTCTCGGGTATCCAGCCGGATCATAACGTCTTCATGACACAATATTTCCGCGGTCCAACTGGCCGCCATCTTCAGGTGAGAGTGCTGGTGCACGATCTCGCCGGAACTGACTTCCCAGCGCAAGCGGCGGCCCCTGTATAGGCCGCAGAAGACCCACAACGCGTGCGCGAGAAGGTGCCGTAACCGTCGAAATCGAGATATCGCTGTCAGAAATTAAAAAATAATAATGTTCTGGTGTACAGAAAGGATGATGGGACACTGGGACACAGCGTTTATCGAAAGCCTACGCACACGGACCGTTACTTACATGCTTCTAGCTGTCATCCATCGTTCCAGCGTACGGGGGTCCTGCGGACGTTGGCGAGAAGAGCTTATGCCATTTCAGATGGAGAAAGCTTGACACAAGAAATGGACCATCTTAAGATTGTGTTCAAGCAGAATGGCTATACAGATAAACAGATCCGTCGTGCTTTCCAGTTTGGACCTTCGCCTGAACCACCAGAAGATACCTGCAAATCGGTAGCTTTTCTGCCTTTTGCTGGGAGCATTTCCTCGAAGATAGGAAGGATTCTGAAAAGATATCACATCAAAAGTATTTTTCGTCCGCGAGCCAAGATTAGAGCGCTCCTTGGCTCTGAGGAAGCCCGGTGTGTACAAGATCCCTTGCCACTGTGGAAAGACTTATATTGGTCAGACAACTCGGACCATTCAGGAGCGATGTGTTGAGCATCAGCGGCACACACGGCTGCTTCAACCTGAGAAGTCTGCAGTGGCGGAACACTGTCTCACCGAGGGACACAGAATGCTATATGACGAGACACAAATGGTTGCCCCTGCATCTCGCTATTGAGACTGTATTTTAAAAGAATCCATAGAGATTCGGTTATCTGACAATCTTATTAATAGAGACAAGGGTTTTCTTTTAAGTAAGACTTGGGACCCAGTGTTATCTGACATTAAAAAAAAAAAACAACGGTCTGTGGTTCTATCGTCGGAATAAAATTTTTATTTCTTTTTATTATTTTTTAATTTCTGACAGCGATATCTCGATTTTGCCTCTTTCCATCACTGGCGGCGGGGTATGTCTACTGCGCTAGAGGGCGGTTACGGCACCTTCTCGAGCACGCGTTGTGGGTCTTCTGCGGCCTATATAGGGGCCGTCGCTTGCGCTGGGAAGTCAGTTCCGGCGAGATCGTGCACCAGCACTCTCACCTGAAGCTGGCGGCCAGTTGGACCGCGAAAATATTGTGTCATGAAGACGTTATGATCCGGCTGGATACCCGAGAAGAATATTATCAATTATTACGCCGGGAAAGCCTTCGTAGTCACGTTAGAGTTCTTTGTAGCTGCTTCCTTTGTTGATGGACTACATTTCTTGAGAATTCTTCCAATAAATCTTGGTTTGGCATCTGCCTGACCTGTGGTTAGTTTAATGTGTTCGTTCTACGTTAAATCGTTCCACATGCCTTCTCGCAGATACTTTATAGATTCGGCTGTTTCCAACAATTATTCTCCAATCATGTAGTCATACAATAATGGGTATTTCTGCCTACTTGTGGACAATTCATATTTTGTACACTGTTCAGACTATGTGACCCGAATGGTAATTTCGGGCTAATTAGATGCGCACATTGCCAGTTTACTTGACGCTAGAACGGTTGTCCGCCACATTCGTGTATGGCACAGCGATGCGATTCGGACTTTTATTTACTGTCGTGTGTGACGGGATGAACTGCAGCAGGGCTTGCAGCGCCAGGAACAAACTATTGCTCGCTCAGCAACAGCAAGGCGCTTCCGCGACACTGTTCCACTTGTTCATGCCCTGGCGTCAGCCTTTGGGGAGCCACTGTGGTTTGACCAAGTGCTACATGGCGACAGTCACTGTGGTTATTGCTTCTGTTCCAGAACGTTTCTCTGTGCCGGGCAAAAGCAGACACTTTCACTAACTCAACTGCGAGGGGCTGTGTTGAAACCCTTCCAGGCCTGGAGTCATCGTTGTCCAGCCGGCCAGCGATGTGATGCCCAATCTGTGGCGGCCAGTGTTGCACTAATGACGTACATCTCCACTGTCGCCAGGAATCGTGTCTCTGTCCATAATCTGAGCATCCAGATGCTTGGGCAGCCCTGTATCTTCGGGTCTACAGCGCGGGTGGGAGCTGGCAATTCCCGCCTGTGCTGAGATACTTAGCAGCTCCGAAGTCCAAGGATTATAAATAAACAGCAATAAATAAGTTCTTATATCCACGAACCCCTTTCTAATCCTGCATCCACATCTATCTTGGGCAGAGAATTGCCATCAGCACCCAGCTAGCAGGCCGGCCGCGGTGGTCGAGCGGTTCTAGGCGCTTCAGTCCGGAACCGCGCGACTGCTACGGTCGCACGTTCGAATCCTGTCTCGGGCATGGATGTGTGTGATGTCCTTAGGTTAGCTAGGCTTAAGTTCTAAGGGACTGATTACCTCAGATATTAAGTCCCATAGTGCTCAGAGCCATTTTAACACCCAGCCAGCCATCCCAGAAACAACGTTACATGCGAGACACAAAGCACTGCAGATTTGAATCATTGCAGTGGCCTGCGTTCAACAACTTCATGTCCTGGTTGCAGATTACGGCTCATAAATTCGTCAGTGAGAATACTACTGTGAACTCCCTTTCTTGGGAGGCAAATGGAAGTTCTGTGTCAAGAAAGACATTACGCGACCGCCCCAACACAATCGACCTTCAGGCGATCGTTGTGAACAACAGTAGAAACCCCGCAGCACCGTCGTGCTCGAACAAGTTTGCTACGTGAACACCTGAACTGGTACCTGTATCGAAAGCGTCAGCTTCCCTTCACCGAAGAGTACAGGATCTGTGCGGCGTCTGGTGCTAGTCACAGAAAAGTGTGGTCACAAGCCCGGTAGTTACGAACGTCTCAGCTTTAAGCAGTCGCACCGGTCTGGCAACGAAGTGGGTCACACACATTTTGGGCCAACTGGTGCCGTGTGCGGTTGTGGGACACGTCTCGCCGCTACCGACGGAATAGAAACAGGCGCCTACGATCACTTGACCAGCTCTGCATTCGACATTCTTGCGGCAGTTCCCTTTTCCATGATGACAATGCACCAGCACACAGCGCCCAACTGGTCAACAAGTTTCTTCTCCAGGCTGCAGGAATGGAATGGCCTGTGGTGTGTGCTGACACCTACATTGGGAGCAGCTGAAGCTTGCAGAAATCTTACTCATACAGTGATTGCCGAGCCAGGCACGTTACAGGACCGACTGCTTTATTTTGGGTATTGTTTTGTTTTCATTTCAGTTTTTTTGTGGGATATGTTCTCTCATTGCTGGCTATCTATGCTGTAAAATGGTGCTTAAGAAGCAACAACGAAAACCGGGGGATTTTGGTATGAAAGAACTCAATGAATGTGAGATTTCAACAACAATGATCCGAAGAGGAAGAAAAAAAAACTGGCACACATTTGCAAATGAGTTTGCTGTAGTTTTTGAAAAATGCGACATCCACAATAACACAAATTATTCTTTTAGAAGAAATAGGTAATGGGATAGGCTTAAGAATTCCTGCAGCAAAAAACTACTGTTTAACAAGCTTTGAAAAAAACACCGACAGTTCTGGAAAGAGCAATTAGCCAAATTGGAAAGATGAAAAAATCTAGATATCTTGGAAAGTTAATCCAAGTAAATAGTTTGGAAGAGGCTGCTGTAGAGGGAAGGATACATAAAATCAGAAGAGCATATGGTATAATTGATTCGTTGGTTTAAAAGAGAGGGGGAGGGAACAAACTGCAAGGTCATCAGTCCATCGTTCGGATTAAAATAATTCCACAAGGGTGGGAGTAAAATAATTGAGACATACAAAACACAGCTGGAAGAAAGGAGAAAACCACAAGAATAACAGAAGGGCAGCAAACACAAAAATGGACAAAATCGAACAAGTATACCACACTTAGACGCCAGAAACAAAGAAGAGATCAAAACAAGAGAGCAGATTACCATGACTGGCTGACCATGAGAATAAAAAGGAGAAACCAGCCATTCTGCAACACATTAAAATATCCACCCTGAAATCACTAGCGTGGAGGACACAGAGGGACAAAAGACATGCGCTAAAATGATAAAACTCACCCTGACGAATAAAACGTAACGCTAAAGCTGCTGTTGAGGCATTGTCACCCAACACCGAAGGTAGGGAGCTGGGAAAGTTAAAAATCCGCCGCAAAGCGGCTAAAAGTGGGTAGTCCAGCAAGAGGTGGGCGACTGTCATTTGGGACCGAGGTGGGTCCTAACGACGGAGGAGGTGACCGTGCGTTAGCCACGTATGGCCAATGCGGAGCCGGCAGAGGACAACTGAGTCCCTGCGAGAGGACCGCATGGAAGGCTTCCACACATTCGTAATCTCCTTAATGAAATGCAGTTTTTCGTGTGTACTGTTATGCCATTCCGACTGGTCGATAGCCTGTAGGCTGCTCAAGGAGTCAGCACACAGAAGAAACGACTCACCAGGGCATGAACGGATGTGCCCCAGAGCAAAGGATATAGCCACCATCTAGGCAGTGAAAACACTATAGCCGTCGGGCATGGAATGCTGTTCAATATGCACTCCATGAAGATACGAGTGTTGTCCGTAAAATAAGGTTCCCATGGCGCTACAGTCCTGAAAAGCGCTGTTACGGTGGATCCCGCGATTCTATAGTGCACCTTTGTACCCCCACTCCAAATCCCCTCCCTGCCTGCATAGCTCAGTCTTGGCTGGCAGCCGTACATGATGGATCTCCCCCTCGCTTCATCCGCCAGGAGTGAGCTGCGCTCGGTGATCCGTTTCCTGTCTGCAAAACAAACATTACACCGGCAGAAATCCATACCCAGCTTTGCGATATCTATGGAGACAAGTGTATGAGCGTACGACACGTGCGCAAATGGTGCAGGGAGTTCAAGAACTGACGTCGATGATGAGGAGCGTTCCGGACGACCATCTGTTTCTGACGAAACAATCGCAAAAGTGTTTTCAGCTCGATGAGCGACGGCTCGTGAGCTCTCCGCAATGGTCCCTGATGTCAGCAAAACCACTGTTGATAAGATTTTGACAGAGCATCTAGGGTATTCCTAGGTTTGTGCGAGGTGGGTGCCAAGAATGTTGACCGAAGAGCACAAACGTCAACGAGTTGAAGCGGCCCAAGAACTACTTCAAGATCGCGGAACTCATGGTGAGGAATCCCTCTACTCCATCGTCACTGGAGACGAGGCTTGAGAGCACTACCGCACACCCGAAACCAAAGAACAGTCCAAACAATGGAAGGACCCAGAGTCGCCGAGATTGCGAAAATTCAAGCAAACGCAAAGTGATGGGAACAGTGTTTCGGGACGCGAAGTTGTGCGAGTTCCTGCCCACCGGTACACCAATCAACGCTGCCGGATACTGCGAGACACTGCAAAAATTTGGCCGTGCAATTCGAAACAAGAGGAGGGGTATGCTGTCCAAGGTGGTGCGTTTGCATCAGGATAACGCTTGACCGCACGCCGTTTAATCCACCAACGAGCTCATCGCAAAATTTGGAGGGTTATTGTCAAACAACACCCACCCTACAGCCGAGATGTAGCCCCAACTGACCACCATCTCTGCCCTGGCATGAAGAAACATACTTATTTCAATTTAAGAAACAGGCAAATCTCAGACCGTAATAATCAACCAGTCGCATGTTGTTAACCCTAACCGGGGAATTCAAAATGGATGCAGTTCACGTTATAGCGTTCGCTGTGTTAACTGTTTAATGCGTCTAAGTTAAGACTTGAGAAGAAAAGAAATTACTTGTGTATCAATGGCCTCGAGCAATTTCGTAAATAGGCCACTTCGTGGCTTGCGTGTGCCTAACTTATCCCAACAGTCCTACAGTGAAATGGCACCTACAGTTCATCTTGGAAACCGAACTACCCTGGCGAATCCTCACAAAGTTGAAAGATGAAGTCTAGGTTAAAGGTACGCTGAAATATCCCACGGTCTCACTGAGATTCGATTCCATAACCTTTCTGTTTCCAGGCCCGCACTTTACCACTGGACGACCACCACCACGACCAACTGTTGAGGTATTCGCACACGAGACAGACATCGATTCCCACGGTTCAGTCACCACATGATGAAGCTGATGCGGAGCACCTGCGAAAGCTCGAGTTTTAACTCAAAAGTGAGGCTACTGAACACCGGGAAAATATTGTACATGGGCACTACTGCGAAAACAAACAGAGGTTGTGAGAGACCAAACTGCTTGTTCTTCGTCTCGTTGGAGTGGAACAGCGTGAACGGGAGGAAGCAGATGAAGGGGATCGGGCAGACGGCGAGCAAGCTGAAGCGCGCTGCCAGGGGGGGGCAGAGTTGGAGGGGGGCAGTCCCCTAGTCACTTTATCAGAGGTGCGGAGACGGAAGTTTGACAGCCCTGGAATTGGCGGCGGCTTCTGGAGCCAACTTTCTCCACAGCTCCAGGAGTAACGAGAATTATCCGGCGCTTCTGTTCTGTTCCCTTCTGAAACTCCTTCAGTTTACCAATACGTTTGTAGCTACACTCGAAATAATCACACACCTCCCTCGCTTGGTCCTCTACGCCTCTAGGAAGGGTTACATGAGCGTGGAAGCGCAAATGCATTTCATCATGAGCACTTCCGGAATGCTTCAACAAAGCGGATAAGGAATGATGGGCCCATAAAATAGCGCCCCATTCGCCGCGAAACCAATCATTCTCTTTGTAAAGAGTATTATTGTCACAGAAGAACTTGACCGAGCGAGGTGGCGCAGTGGTTAGACACTGGACTCGCATTCGGGATGACGACGGTTCAATCCCGCGTCCGGTGATCCAGATTTAGGTTTTCCGTGATTTCCCTAAATCACTCCAGGCAAATGCCGGGATGGTTCCTCTGAAAGGGCACGGCCGACTTCCTTCCCTAATCCGATGAGACCGATGACCTTGCTGTCTGGTCTCCTTCCCCAAAAACAAACTAAAAGAAGAACTTGATAATCTCCTGGTGTAATGTACCACTATTAGCATCAGTGCGTGGAATCAGTCTTAGAAAGGCATCAGTTTTTTCGTCTCCTTCACTCAAAACGCGTACTGCCAAACAAAAATGGCTCATGCAACCCATACCTGTTGATTCAGGTCAAGAGAAATAAATGTAAGTCGTCAATTAGTTTCACGAAAATTGCCTTGCCTATTACATTATTTATGATTCCAGCTACTTTTGTTCAGCCACAATGAATGTGTTTTGCAACTTGTGAACCAGGACGCATTGCCTGCATGAGTTTCGGTAAACGTTCAATAACCCGAAGTGGTAAATTATGCTCGGCAACGCAAATTTCACTGGCTTTAACGGTATCATGTAATCTTGAGCTTACACAGACTGATTACATAGTGGTAAGATTAGGTTGCCTTTTCAAAATCGATTAATTACATGCTTCTGACCACTCGCGTACTTTGCAAACTCACTTTTCCCAGACGTAATTTTTACGTCACAACCACATGCACAGCAGTAGGCATTACAAGGGCATTTCTAGCTGCTTCTTCGCCAACCGCTAAACACCATTTTTTTTTAACACTGGGGATTGTATTTCGTTACGTATTTTACATTTTTGGGCAATGTCATTACAGATTCAGAATCCGAATCGAAATCGTACCTCCATTACTTTGCACAAGCTTATGATGTCAGCCGCAGCTGTATTGTAAGTTTCCCCATACGTCTACGGATCAAGTTACTGTTGTTGTTGTTGTTGTAGAGGTCTTCAGTCCTGAGACTGGTTTGATGCAGCTCTCCATGCTACTCTATCCTGTGCAAGCTTCTTCATCTCCCAGTACCTATTGCAGCCTACATCCTTCTGAATCTGTTCAGTGTATTCATATCTTGGTCTCCCTCTACGATTTTTACCCTCCACGCTGCCCTCCAATGCTAAATTTGTGATCCCTTGATGCCTCAGAACATGTCGTACTAACCGGTCCTTTCTTCTGGTCCAGTTGTGCCACAAACTCCTCCCCAATTCTATTCAATACCTCCTCATTAGTTATGTGATCTACCCATCTAATCTTCAGCATTCTTCTGTAGCACCACCTTTCGAAAGCTTCTATTCTCTTCTTGTCCAAACTATATATCGCCCATGTTTCACTTCCATACATGGCTACACTCCATAGAAATTTGTATTGTTGCCCGGCGAACGGTGACGGCAACGAAGACTATTGTGTGAGTGTATGTGAAGAACGTGAATGTTATACACTGCACAAGGAGACTGGGAACAAATGTTTCATGGGAAGCTAAGACAGAAACCCACCAAGAACCCAGGCACAGAAGCGACCGTACCACTGATAAGTCAGTCTGCCCTCTCCACAGACACCCACCTCTCCGGTATGATTGCATCTTCGGCACTTCTATCCGCGTCGTCGACACACAAACCAATCCCATCTTGGCAAAATCCAAAGATCGTCATATTCTTGTGACACGGAAATCATTACATCCTACTTTCTATATAAAAAAAGGGGGGGCTAGCTTTTTCATTTACACGTCGTTGTAGTTCAGTACTGAAGAAAATGAAACAGAATTCAACAACGTAATCTAATATTTAGATAACTGAACCTTTATTGAACAACGTCCTTTTTCAGGCTCAGTTGTATATACGTGAGGTAACGAAACGCACTTATCACTTCTTTCTGTTTTCAATTAAACATCAAGATACCCGTTGTAAACATTCTACATCTCAACATCAACTGTAAGCAGCACGACGTTTTGTCTGTGCCTGCGACATTCAGTTTAAGCGAAACGCCGTCTAGCGGCCAAATAAAGAACATTTTTGCACTGCATGCTATAAAATAAAACATTGCTCAACTGAGCAAATAGATCTCTGCTGCCATGTCACTATCATTTGTCATCGACAAAAGGCGAACGACGAAAAAGAAAAGAACGGTATTCGCTCTCATTTGGTACATAATGAATTTCTTGAAAATAAACCTAATTTGATACCATAACTGCGATCCCTACTTTTTTTAGAATCCTAAAATCGTATCGACATACTTTCAGAGACAGCCAGATCGGCTGCCACTGGAAACTAAGAACAACACAAAACTTTTTAATTATTAAAAAGCAGTTACTGACGTTGTGCCACAAAAATGACGGAACTAGAGTTAAGCATGTGAGTCGTGGACGTGACGACTCGCCACACACACGGAGGTAAACACAACACGTCTACGCATAGTCCAGCCGGCCAGACCCGTCCCGTGCCGTGCCCGGAAGTGTCGAAGTGTCGGAGCCACACACGGCCGGGGACCTCGGTGGTCTAGCGGTTACAGTCTGGAACGTTCCAGCGCCTCGGCTGGGGCCCTAGCCTCCACCTCTCCCCTGGCATGTGGATCATGCCGGGAACCCCCGTGGGGTCCGTGCTTCGGATCCCACGTGGATCACGCCCGCAAACTACAAAACCCGGCTTGATTATGCTGCTGCTAACAGTGATTTTTTTTGTTTTGGTTTTTATGTTTATCATAGAAATTAAGATTTAGAAAACTACCTAAAACACACAACCTATACTTTCATCATACTTTTCCCTTGAAATGACTCTCTCACAATCAATCGTACTATATAGTATCTGAAGGATTAAAATAATGTAAGAACTTCCAAAACATGAAAATGGCTTATTCATATTGTCTTTTCCATGTTCAGTGTAACAACAAAAAATTACAGATTTTATCCAGTTAATACTGAATATATTAGAACACTTTATTTTTCTTCCGTTTTACTGATACTGCACTGCATACGTTTTGCAAAAACAAATAGACATAAGATTTCTTAAAAGATATTGCAATCAGTGGCAAAACGAAATATGTGATATCACAAAGGCTAACTATGAAAACAAGCTTCCATGATAAGTAATTAGGATATTCCTGTTCTTTTCAGTGTGTTCAGTGATTATCACTCAGTATATATAAATATAATTTCTAAGTGGCTTTAGTAGCTGCCCCATGTACTTCATACAGCTACTATTTCGTTGGCAATGGCTGAACTATTAGCATACGCATATCTTAACTACTACAAGTTCTTTGGCTTTGGATACGAAAAAAAAATATTACCACGCGCAAACATCATGTTGGGCTTAATGAAACAGTCTGTTACAGCCTTAACCAAATATGCAAAATGGTTCGAGTATCTCTGTGAGGCATTTGCTAACCTACAGTAAGTGAAATTGAAAGAAATGATTGAAGTCTATTAACGGTCTACCACTGATGATGTAATGCGAAAAAGTTTTGTAGTGTTCTCGTAAAGTTTCTTGATCCCAAATGCATTTCAGTTATTTTGATACTGATTAATGTAAAAGATAGACGATCATCTTACTGCGCCAATTAAAATGAACAATATACTTGGAATGAAATAAAAAATTAAACAGGTATTATCAAACATAGTGTCACACTTCCATTTTAAATGCTCAAAACCGTTTGTCAATTTGTGTTAACTAATATTAATTTACATGGGAATGTAACACCCCGCATGCAGTAAGGTCACTAGAGATGAAATTTGCAGTCATATATATATAACATGCAAAATAGACAAAAACGTGGTAACTGATAAACAGCGAAACGATGATGCAGTTGGTTTTGTAATAATCGTATAAACCAACGTTAAGCCGCTGAATTTTGGCAGCCCTATTGCTGTTCATCACTTCGCTGGTAGAGGTCTCTGCTGGTCCCTATCTGTAGTGCATGCGTTCTCTGCTAGAGGGCGTTAGTTCTGGTGGTGAGGACTCTGCAAGCAGAGTTCACTGCTTCACTCAGCGTCCAAGCAGGTGATATGACCACAAAATCATCAGACTAAACGATAAACATAATTATCCCGGTACTGAAGAAGAAAAGCACTGATAGATATGAATATAACCGAACCATCTATTTAATGAGTCATTGTGGCAAAATAGTGACACGAATTACCTGTAGAAGAGTGGAGCAACTGGTAGCAGCAAGCCTGGCGAGTATCAATTTGCAAGGAACACTCTAATTGTTGCAAGACTTACTGAAGAAATACAAAACCACATTTTAGTATTTTTAGACGTAGAAAAGATTTGTTACAATTTTAATCTGAATGTACAGTTTAATTTTGTTATGTTAAGAGGGATTAAATAGAGGGTGTGAAAGGTTATGTAGAACTCGAGCAGAAATCAGGCAGCAGTTGGACATAAAAAGGAAGTCCACAGTTGTGAAGTTAGTACCATAGGATTGAGGTCCATCCCAGTGTTAGTCATTTTCTGTATAGAAGACGTAGAATTCTAAATCCATGGGAAACGTGCGAAACGAATATATGATCACAGAGAAGGAATACAAACTATTTCCAAAATGAATTTTCACTCTGTAGCGGAGTGTGCACTCATTTGAAACATTCATACAGACTAAAACTGCGTTTTTTGGTGGGCCCCTGCTAGAGGATTTGCACACGAAAATCTGAAGTTCGAGTCCTAGTACGGCACACAGGTTTAATCTGCAAGGAACTTTTAAAGGCGCCCACACTCAGTTGCAAAGCGAAAGTTCATTCTGGAAACAGTCCTCTAGGCTGTGGCTAAGCTATTTCTGCGAGATATCCCATCTTGCAAGAGTGTTAGGCCCGCAAGGTGTGCGGGAGAGCTTCTGTAGCTCAGTCCGCCGAGCATTTAACAGCCAATGGTGGAGGTCCCAGGTCTGAGTCACAGCCCCCCCACACTCTCACTCACTCGCGCTCTCTCTCTCTCTCTCTCTCTCTCTCTCTCTCTCTCTCTCTCTCTCTCTCTCTCACACACACACACACACACAGTTTTAATCTGCCAAGGAGTTTGAAAAGCTTCGTTTCCAGGTGACATTATGCTGTGAGTCTAAAACAAAGGTAACGGAGAGCAAATGAATTACTGGGAAATTACAATAGGAAATGATAGAGTACGAGACGGCATTTAGAATTAGGATAGCAAAATAAATGACCGTAGTGGAAGTAGAAAAGATATGAAATGGTAACTGTCAACAGCAAGAAGAGCGTTACTGACAAGGACAAAAAAGTTAGCATAGAATACGAATTTACGTGTTAGGAAGTCATTCCCGAGATTATTTTGTGTGGATGGAACTGACGTGACGATGACAAACAGTAGGCTGTGGTTCGTCTCCTTTACATTTTATATGTGATTGAAAAAATCTTCTCCAGTCTCTGCGATACGCTTTAAATTAGATTTCGCAGAGCCATACGTTGTATCCTACAGGGACAAACTTTGTGATACTTCAGAGATTTGTGGACGACTGCACACATTGAACTGTTTAACCGATGGGAAGTATTGTCTATTCTGTGGCGTCCATCACCACGAAAAGTTCGCTCAGTTGCCCAGTGTTCCTGGCCATTTGAGAAGTTGACGGCCGACCCGAACGTTACAGATCCTCGTCTACTTGTAAAGCGATTTATTCATTCTCTAACAATGAGTATGACAGCTATCACAATACCAAACCTTTACGCAGTTCAGAGTATGACAGACAACAAGCACTGAATTTAGTAGGTAAACACAGCTAAGGTACAATGCCATTAAGACATGTCGTTGCTGAGGAAGTGTTTTCAACTTACTGAGCACTAAAAAGTTCTTTATTTATCGATTGGTGCACAGAACCAATACGTTCCGAAAAGCTGGGAGAAAAAAAAACTACGAATCTTCAAGCTGTTACAAATATAAGGTGTAAGTCTTAGCGACCATTTGTATACCTCTCGGAAGAACAAGTATATTGTAGCTAACCTACAGTACACGGGCAAAATTTAAACAATACAAACTTCCTCCGGCCCAGTCAGAAGCACAATCCCAAATATTGGCTGAATTTCTCACCATAATTGTAATTATCTTCATTTTTTTGAATCCTAAAATCGTATCGACATACTTTCAAAGACAGCCAAATTAGCAACCACTGAAAACTGAGTAAAAGCTACACGGAACCTTTATTAATTAAAAAGGAATAACTGACATTGCGTGGGATAAATGACGAATTCGATCAAACGACACAAGAGTCGCGGACATGGTGACTCGGCCGTCACACGGAGGTAAACACGTCACGTCCTCCCTGTAGTGCAGCCGGCCTGTGCCCGGTGTAAACACAGAGACAGCAGGAAGTGTCGGACTGCCGGAGCCACACACGGCCGGGGTCCTCGGTGGTCTAGCGGTTACAGTCTGGAACGTTCCAGCGCCTCGGCTGGGGCTATTCGCCCCAGCCGGGCCGGGGTTCAATCCCCGGCCGGCGCTGGAATTTTCAGACTCCCTGGCCCTAGCCTCCACCTCTCCCCTGGCATGTGGAGCATGCCGGGAACCCCCGTGGGGTCCGTGCTTCGGATCCCACGTGGACCACGCCACCAAACTACAAAACACAGCCCGATTATGCTGCTGCTGACAGTCATCATTATAAGAAATTTCATATTTTTTCTTTTTGCTTAAAATATGTTCTTTATGTACTTTACAGCTGCAATTAAAAATTTGAAATATCGTGCATTTCATTTGGTGAGATGTCTCAAGGAAAAAGAAATTATAAAAGTATGTGCAACAATTCACATGTATTTTCAGTATACTTTTCTCTTAAAATAACTCTCTCAGAACTAATTTTAGTATATAATATCTCTAGGAGTACAACAATGGCATATTCGTATGATCTTTACTGTGCTGGTTACCAACGTAAGGAAATAAATAAAGATAGTTTTTACAGTTAATACCGAATATATCAAAAACTTATTTTTTCATTGATTGTACTAAGACATATTTCGTATACAGCACTCGATAAATTAGAAAAAAAACCCGAATAAATCGTATTTTTTGCTTAAATCAACACTGTGGCAGAACGAAATGCATGATATATAACGTACCAACGATGAAAAGAAGCTCTTTTAATTACTAAGTAGCTTATCCTAGTGGCTTTTCACGTCTTGTAACCTATTATGGGGAAAATATGGTTTGAACCATTTCTTTTTACAATGACCACTCAGTATTTAAAATTCCTGACTTTCTCAGTGATTTTAGTGATTGAGCCATGTATTTCAAATATCTACTAAATAGTTAGCAATTGTCGCTAAGCATCGTAGCCACTAGGACGTGAAATACACAAAAATGTGGCAACTGATAAACAAAGAAACGACGATGCAATTTGTTTTGTAGTAATAGCATGAACTAACATTGTCTCCCAACGTTCGCAGCCCTATTGCTATTCACCAGTCCGCTGGTAGATGTCTCTACTGGTCCCTTATACAGTCAGCTGTCCCCCTGCCAGATGGCGCTAGTTCTGCTGGCGACGACTGCGTATGCACAGTTTGCTGCTTCACTCCTCAATGTGTGAGCGTGTGGCATGACCACAAAACCATTAGACTGTGCGAGAAACTTAACAGTCCCGATACCAAAGAAGGCAGGTGCCAACAGTGAGGTGATCATTACTGACACGAATTATCTGTAGAAAAATGCAACTTGAGGCAGATGTTTGGAAGGAACACGCAAGGCATTGCAAACCCGACATAAAAGGAAGACCATAGTTGAGAAGCGAGTGCGACAAGGTTGTAGGCCACGCCCATGTCAATCACATTGTGTGTACAACACGCAGTATACGATATCCACTAGTAATTTAGAAAACGAATCGAAGATCAGACAGAAAGAATACGAACTGTTTACAAAATGAATTTTCAATCTCCAACGCAGAATTTGCAGGCAGATTACAACTTACGTTCATCACGGGCCATTGGTAGACCTTTACCGCGCGCGCGCACCCACGCACCCACACACACACACTTTCAGGCTGTGGATGTCTACCCAGAGGGTTAATCACGCCAGGTATCCGGGAGAGCTGGTGTGAAGGTTGGGAGGTAGATGGAGGAGGTAAATCTGTGAGGGCGGGTAACGATTTGTGCCTGGATATTTCAGTCGGCAGAGCATTTGACGGAGATATCGTGAGGAGGAGATATTTTTGCATTTTGTAAAGCCAAATTAATGCACAAATCCGAATTAGAAAGGATATGAAATGGTAACTGTCAATAGCAAGAAGACCGTTTCAAAGAAATGGAAAAAAATAAAGGTTAACATCGAATACAAATAAGTTAGGAAGTTTTTCCTCGAGGAAGCATTTTAAATGGGAGTGTTGTGACGATGATTAATGAATAGCCTGTCGGTAAACTGAAGAGCGAATGAGTCCACAGTCTGCCTGCCCAGCTACAGGCTGTTTCATAACGTAGTACGAAGAGTACCGGCCCTGCAGCGGCGCGCGCATTAAATCTGTGGCGACGTCGTGTACAGGTAAGACCATAAGAAATACAAAACACGATAGCTTCTTCCGAAACACAACATTATAGAGTAAAGAAGATTAACATAAGAACGGAGCCCGCCGATGTGGCCGAGCGGTTCTAGGCGCTTCAGTCTGGAACCGCGCGACCGCTACAGTGACAGGTTCGAATCCTGCCTCATGCATGGATGTGTGGGATGTCCTTAGGTTTGTTAGGTTTAAGTAGTTATAAGTCTATGACGTCAGATGTTAAGTCCCATAGTGCTGAAAGCCATTAGAACGGAAATCAGGATTCTACCACAAACATAGAATGAAACACCTGTTCATGGGAATGTATGTTGTTCTACTGCTATTCGTAAAACTAATCAATCTGTAGAATTTAAGGCTTGTTCTTACTTTGTGTTTCTACTAAAAGGTACAAGTTTTCTTGGAAGGGCTGCATTGACACTTAACTATTCTTGCAACACGAAGAGTGTTTAAAGAGTAGCGAGAAATTTGCAATTTTGTGTGTTGTATTGACCTGATTTGCACAACTTTTTTTGTCCGTAAACATGTATGAAAAGTATCTGTTTAATGTTATGCATATTGGGTATCTACTCTATTGTCGACTGTCAGAAAGGGTACACGTGTTTTGGCAGCATCAACGATTATTTGTTTTGTATAAAAATAGATTAGAGAGTCTGTTGTAAATTTTGTTATAAGAACCGAACAAAGTGTATCAAATTTTTAGAAACGTTAAATATTTGCTTTTCGTGAGTCTGTTATGAGTAAAACAAGGGCATACAAGTGATATAAACTTTTCAAAGCAGGCCTTAAAGGACAGAGGTTTTAGAAAAAATGAGATGAGATTAAAAATGCGCAGTTAAGAAGAAACAGTTCCAAAAGTGCTTCGGGAATCGGAAAAAGCACTGGCGTAAGTGTATTACTGTATGTGAATATTTTTAATGTGATAACATTTCTGTAGCTTAACAAATAAAGTTCTTAACAAATGAAGTTCTTACCAAAAACAAATAAAAATTAATATGTGAACGCAAGTCTTATGTCAAGATTTTTACCTGGAAGTCCAGGATCGGTGTACATGTTTTGAAGGAAATTCCAGCAGTGTGTACAATAGCTACTTCGTACATGTTTTAAGCACATGTCTTAGAATCAGGTGAATGGTAGCCGTTATACAGATTTAGTGACAGAATGCATTCAAATGGTGCTGTTCCATAAGCATCAAAGGTTTTACGTAATTGAATCACATTCTACTAGCGGAAAATTAATTAATTTTTATATGAAGTTTTTAAATTATTACTGATTTTGTACAACTAGTGATAAAGGTATGTATTGGTTTGGACCACATTTGACTGTAATTATCACGGAAAATTGTGAAACACTTTTACTACCATGTAGTGCGTTTAGCCCAAAAGAAACTTTATAGAGCACAGTCAGACGTGAAAGCACACACAACTTATTTTTCAAGAAATTATTCATTGCCTATTTACATACATCGTATTTTAGACATCGTCATCAAAAGTGTCACTTTCATTATCGTTGTCACTTTGTAAATTAGTAACTATGGCGTCCCATCCTTAACTCAGTAGTCTCTTTCAAGTTTCTCCATGTGGGGACAGCATGCACACCAGTCATCTTGCGTTATCGTTTCAAAACATGTAGCAGTTGGGACAAGTGTTTGTGTATGCTTTTTCTCGAGTACGGCAAAATTTAGTTTCGAATAAAAAATGGAAGCTCAGAAAATTGCTACATAACTTGTCACCAACTGCAGCAACTTCGTCATGCAAATTCCTCCAAGAATATTTCATCTTTTGACGAAATTTTTGAGTTTCGCCCACGCCATTTCAATTGGACTTAAGTCACAGTGGTGTGGTGGAAGTCGCAGCACAATGCGCCCATACGCGTCAGTTATTTTATTAATTTCAAATACTTTGCCTTCCGGCTTAAGTTGTTTAATTAAATCAAACAATTTTGTTTTTCTCATTGACAGATCAGCTTCCGCTTTATTTTTTAATAACCATTCAGTCATTTACCTTCTAGACGACGCCCTAGTTGGAGCTTGCTTACGCTCCTTGTAATACGAAGCATTGTCCGTAACAACAACACAGTTCCGTGGCTGATACGGAATAACTTTAGTCCATGTCCAATTTGAAGAATTTTCGTAGTTCATTTGCCCATGGTAATCTTCTGTAGCACGTCCCGCTTTATAAATCGACCGTGCCTGGGGTGAAAACCCATCTTTTGATTCAATATTGACCACTAAAATCCTGTTGCTTCTGCTAATATTATCCATAATACCATCAACGCCACGGCCCTGCCAACGTTTTCTGTAAGTAATGTCATCCATCGAAGTTTCATCAATATAAAGGAATTTTCTGCCTACCTCCGTAATTTCCTCACTTGGATCAGGTATGTACATCGCCTGTCAATTATATCTGTTCTCTCTACCAGAATCTTTGGTTTACTTACAGATCTTTTTCAGGTAAATCCCGTTTCACGCCGTGTCTTGTGAAAAACATCTTTCTGCCAAGGAAAATGGATTTTTGGTTTCATGTAACTTCCGTAATATCGGCATTATTTTTTGGTTTTTGTAAACGTCCTCCATCGTTTGTCGAATGACCGATTCTGTGAAACTGTCTACACGTTTGTATAAATTGCAGCCCTTTGATTGGGACTAGTGGTATTAGCCAACAGTTCTTTTTGTGTCGCCTCCTTAACACACGCTGTTATAACATTACAGACGATCGAACGCTCGTTACTCCGCAAATACCTCCTCTTCTTCGTATTCTGCACATTTTCTTGCAACGCAGGGCGATTATCCATCACTTCAGGATACCGAAGTATGTTGTTGTTCTTGTTGTGGTCTTCAGTCCTGAGACTGGTTTGATGCAGCTCTCCATGCTACTCTATCCCGTGCAAGCTTCTTCATCTCCCAGTACCTATTGCAGCCTACATCCTTCTGAATCTGTTCAGTGTATTCATCTCTTGGTCTCCCAATACGATTTTTACCCTCCACGATGCCCTCCAATGCTAAATTTGTGATCCCTTGATGCCTCAGAACATGTCCTACTAACCGGTCCTTTCTCCTGGTCCAGTTGTGCCACAAACTCCTCTTCTCCCCAATTCTATTCAATACTTCCTCATTAGTTATGTGATCTACCCATCTAATCTTCAGCATTCTTCTGTAGCACCACATTTCGAAAGTTTCTATTCTCTTCCTGTCTAAACTATTTATTGTCCATGTTTCACTTCCATACATGGCTACACTCCATACAAATACTTTCAGAAACGATTTCGTCACGCTTAAATCTATACTCGATGTTAACAAATTTTTCTTCTTCAGAAACTCTTTCCTTGCCATTGCCAGTCTACATTTTATATCCTCTCTACTTCGACGACCATCAGTTATTTTGCTGCCCAAATAGCAAAACTCCTTTACTACATTAAGTGTATCATTGCCTAATCTAATTCCCTCAGCATCATTCGACTACATTCCATTATCCTCGTTTTGCTTTTGTTTATGTTCCATTTATACCCTCCTTTCAAGACACTGTCCATTTCGTTCAACTGCTCTTCCAAGTCCTTTGCTGTGTCTGACAGAATTACAATGTCATTGGCAAACCTCAAAGTTTTTATTTCTTCTCCATGGATGTTAATACCTATTCCGAACACCGAGCGAGGTGGCGCAGTGGTTATCACACTGGACTCGCATTCGGGAGGACGATGGTTCAATCCCCTCTCCGGCCATCCTGATTTAGGTTTTCCGTGATTTCCCTAAATCGTTTCAGGCAAATGCCGGGATGGTTCCTTTGAAAGGGCACGGCCGATTTCCTTCCCTAAACAGAGCTTGCGCTCCGTCTCTAATGACCTCGTTGTCGACGGGACGTTAAACACTAACAACCACCACCTACTCCGAACTTTTCTTTTCTTTCCTTTACTGCTTGGTCAATATACAGATTAAATAGCATCGGGGAGAGGCTACAGCCCTGTCTCACTCCCTTCCCAACCACTGCTTCCCTTTCGTGCCTCTCGACTCTTAGAACTGCCATCTGCTTTCTGTACAAATCGTAAATAGCCTTTCGCTCCCTGTATTTTACTCCTGCAGGAGAGAAAAATTCTGAGGAAGATATATGGACCAGTGCTTCGGGCAGGAATTTGGATGAAGAGGCCAATTGGCTCTGAGCACTATGGGACTTAACATCTGAGGTCATCAGTCCTCTACACTTAGGACTACTTAAACCTAACTAATCTAAGGACATCACACACATCCATGCCCGATGCAGGATTCGAACCTACGACTGTAGCAGCAGCAGCGCGGTTCCGGACTGAAGCATCTAGAACCGCCTCGTCACAGCGGCCGGCCGAAGAGGCGAACTAGGGAGGTTTACAAAGACATGGAAACAATAACAGACACCATTAGAAAGAGAAGGGTGATATTTTATGCACATATCAGCAGGATGAATAAAAGGAGGCTCACAAGGCAAATCTTTGAAATAGCTAAAAAAAAAGAAGAAGACAAAGTGTATCCCTAAAAGGAAGAGGACATCAAAGAACTGGGGATCACAAAAGACAACATAAACAATAGAGAACAGTTTAGAAACATCATACAGAAACACACACGGAGAACAGAACGGGAAAAAGTTTGTCAGAAGAACGCCAGAGAGAACACAGTGAAAGTATGAAGAGAATTTGGGAAGAAAGAAGAAGATATAATGACTGGTCAAGTTCAATCGCTGTCTTAAAAGGGAACAATCGAAAATAATAATAATAATACTGTTGTACTTATATTTCTTAAATATCACGAATAACTCTAAGACAAATGATATGAACTAATTATGTATTTGGTTGTTTTGGTATTCGGGTTCCTTACGCCAATCTATGAAAACGGAACTCTTATATAGGACCACTTTGTGTGTGTGTGTGTGTGTGTGTGTGTGTGTGTGTGTGTGTGTGTGTGTGTGTGTGTGTCAGACTGTTAAGACCCCTTTTTGTCAGGAACAGGCAGACGTATCAATGTCGCATACTGAGGTCTATAACCCTTGGTGATGTAATAAATATGAGCTTTTAAGTCAGTTCTGTCTCAAGTTACGACCGTTTGTGATACTCACATAGTCACTCATCAAAATCAATAGGGTACTTCCGGTTGACCTAGAATTATGAAATTTGGAAAGAAACGAGGTTTAACAGTACAAGTAAAAGGGGGAAAAAATCAGAAAACTGTCACTTTCCAGCTATATCAAACGGGAAAAAAACTGCGCTACGAACTCTACTTATAATGGAACTTTTCTCTTCTCAAATACCCTAAGTTTATTCTGAACTGCTTGCTTGCTTGCATCAAATTTGGAAGTCTCTTTCTAGAAGCGCTGTATCTATATCACATCTTTGACGCTCATGTACCTGATAGCTATTGCGCATTTTTCATTTAATAGGAAGGAGGTAAAATATGTGGTGAGTCTCACTAAGATGTGTTGCTGCCTGAGGAGCGACCGCAACTGGTCACACAGGGAAGATAGACGCGCTCGAGGGGGGGGGGGGGGGGGTGAATTAAACGCTGTAGTTCCGGATTGCTTTCAGGCGTTCGCGGTACGAGCGAATGAAGGCGACGTTGGCTGGTGTCACAGGGCCAGATGAGCCAATCATCCAGACTGTCGACCCTACGCCTATCGAAAAGGCTGCTCCCCTTCTTCAGGAACCACACGTTTGTCTGGCCTCCCCACAGATTCACACCCATCTGCTGTGGTTGCGTCTACGGTACGACTATCTGCGTCAGCAAGGTCCAAAGTTTCTCACGTTCATGACTCTCAACTGAGGAATAACAATACTGATCTTTTACACAGACATTTTTACTAAAGCCAAGGGATGTAAAGTGAAACTGGATTTATTAATTTAATGTAATAGCTGCGTAACTGAAACTTCATTTAATAATTTAAGTTTTCCCTCTGTGTTGATTTAAGATATAGTTCTGCATACGTACATGAGGTAAAGATATGCACTCACAACTTTTTCCGTTTTTAATTAAATATCAAGACTTCCGTTGTAAACCTTCTACATCTCAACATCAACTGTAAGTGGCACGTCGTTTTATCTGTGCCTCCGACATCCAGTTGTCACCTGGAGGTGACCAAACAAGTCAAAAGCCGGGTGGAGCCCATATAAAAGTATATTTTCACATTGCACGACGTTTGCTATTAACACAGTATTTGTTCTGCCTTCTAGAACTCGACTAGACGCTCACTTGAGCAAATACATCTCTGCTGCCATGTCTTTTTCATTTGTCACATACAAAAGACGAGCAATGAAAAATTAAAGAACAGTAATCTCTCTCTCATCTGGAAGCAGTCTTATCGGAAGGACTCAAACACATGTATGACTTTGCTCAAAACAAACCTAATTTTATACCGTAAGTGCGATGCCTACTTTTTTAGAATCCTAAAATCTTACCGACATACTTTCAAAGACAGCCACTGAAAACTGAGTAAGAGCAGTCCAGAATCTCATCTAATTAAGAATCAGTTACTGTCACACAAATGACGAATTCGATCAAAGTAAACTAGAGTCAGGCCAGTGAGTCGTGGACCTGACGACTACTCGGTCGACACACAGAGGTAAACACGTCACGTTCTACCCGTAGTGCAGCCGGCCTGTGCCCGGTGTAAACACAGAGACAGCAGGAAGTGTCGGACTGCCGGAGCCACACACGGCCGGGGTCCTCGGTGGTCTAGCGGTTACAGTCTGGAACGTTCCAGCGCCTCGGCTGGGGCTATTCGCCCCAGCCGGGCCGGGGTTCAATCCCCGGCCGGCGCTGGAATTTTCAGACTCCCTGGCCCTAGCCTCCACCTCTCCCCTGGCATGTGGAGCATGCCGGGAACCCCCGTGGGGTCCGTGCTTCGGATCCCACGTGGACCACGCCACCAAACTGCAAAACACAGCCCGATTATGCTGCTGCTAACAGCGATCATTTTTATACGTTTTATTTTTCATTTTGTTTACTTTACCTCTTCAACTGAAGATTTAAATTTATAAAACTACGAGGACGCAAAATGTATATTTTTCCCTTGAAATGACTCACATTCAAAACCAATCGCACTATATAATACCTCTAGGATTACAACAATGTAAAGAAATTACAGTAAAAATGAAAATGGCTTATTCGAATGGTCTTTAGTGTGAAGGTTGCCAATGTAACATATAATATATATTTCCACAGTCAATTTTCAATATATCGAATTGTATTTCTTTCATCGATTTTACCAACACGTATTTCATAAACTGTACTGCATAGATTTTCGAAACCGAATAAGCAACTTTTTCTTAAGTTATCTGTGTGGCAAAACAAAATGAGTGATATAATATAGGACAACGATGAGAACAAGCTCTCTTGATAACTAAGTAGCCTTTTCTAGTGGTTTTTCATGTGTTCTCTCGTTTCACCCTTTTTTTAACTATTACAATTCAGTATTTATAATACATGAATTTCTCGGCGATTTCAGCAACTGAGTCATATACTTCGCATAGCTACTGTTTCGTAGACAGTGGCTGCGCTGGTTAGTGAATATCGTAACTAATATGACAAGTTCTTTGGCTCTTGTCTCGTGCATACGGAAAAAAAAAATTATATAACCACGTCCACACGTCAAATTGCGCTTAATGAAACATTCTGCCGCAGTCTTAACCAAGTATGGAAAATATTTCAAGTATCCACGCGAGACGTTTGCTGAACTACGATAAGCGAAGTTGAAGAAAATGACAAGTCCATTAAGGTTACACTACTGATGTTCCATGCGAAAAAGTTATTTACTTTTAAAAAAACCTTGATCCAAAATGCAGTGCAGTTATTTTGATACTGATTAATGTAAAAAAAGCCCGTCGCCCTAGAGCGCAGATTAAAATCACCAGTATACTTGGACTGAATAAGAAATAATCCTCTGCTATTAAATACAGTATCACACTTCAATTTTAAATGGTTGAAACCGAGTATGAAATTGTGTTTATTAATATTAAAGCGGAAATAATTTTTAACGTAACGCCTCGTAGAGATAAAATTTGCATTACGTCTTGTGAGCACAGAGTTATTTTGTAACATGCGAAATACGCAAACACGTAGTAACTGATAAGCAGTGAAACAAGGCTGCATATATCCTAACGTCAAGTAGCTGAATTTTCGCAGCCCTATTGCTGTTCACCACTCCGCTGGTAGAGGTCTCTACTGGTCAGCTATTTGCAGTAGAGGCGTTCGCTGCCAGAGGCCGCTAGTTCTGCAGCGGAGGACTCCGCTGCTTGAGTTTGCTGGTTTACTCGTCAATGTCCGAGCGGGTGGCATGACCACAAAACCATCAGACGAAACGAGAAACGTAATAATCCCAATACTAAAGGAGGCAGGTGCCAAGTGGTTTGAATATTAATAAATCGTCAGTTTAGTAAATCATTGTCGCAAAGTCCTGACACCAATTGTCTATAGAAGAATGGAAACTACTGGTAACAGCCGACGTGGGGGAAGATCAGTTTGGGAAGAGAACGTAAGGCGTTGCAACCAGGACGTGAAAGGAAGGCCATAGTTGAGAAGCAAATCTGACAGAGTAGTAAGCCCACCCCGATGTCAATCTTTTTGTATATAGGACGCGTGGTATACGATATCCACGAGAAGTTTAGAAAACGAATTGAAGATCAGACAGAAAGAATACAAACTGTTTCTAAAATGAATTTTCAATCCGCAACGGAGTGTATACCGATTTGAAACTTGCAGGCAGAAAAAAATAAGTTCATCGCGAGCCATAGGTAGAGTTTTTGCACGCGGAAGTTCGAATCCTTGTCTGGCACACAGTTTCAATCTAGCAGGAACTTTCACATCAGCGCACACTCCGCTGCAGAGCGAAAATTCAGTCTGGACAGAATCCTCTAGGCTGTGGCTAAGTACGCGGGAGGACTTGGATGAAATTTGGAAGGTGGATGGCGGAAGTAAACCTGTAAGGGTGAGTCGTGATTCGTGCCTGGATAGGTCAATCGGTAGAGCACTCGCTGAGGTTCGGCATTCAAATACAAGCGCTGAAAAAGGCTCTTATTGGGGCACAAAAAATGGGAATACGTTCTTCTTTGAAAGACTCAGAGAGAAATGGGGAATCAGCTCCCTCAATGCTCATTCTGCATTTCTCACCAAAAATTTTTTCACGCGAACATAATCGTGTTTTTTGTGTTGAACGACAGCAGGAGAGAGACAACGACAGTGGGAGAGGAAGAGAGAGGAGACAATGATGGTGGGAGAGAGAAAGTGGGTTGAAAGAGAGAAAGATAGAGATGTATGGAGACAATAGCAATGGGAGTCAATGAAAGGGGAGATTAACTCCACAAAGTGTGCGGTACTGTAATTGTGCCAAGGCAGAGCGCGTTTATATGGGCTACATTACGACAGAATACTATTACAGCTGTCTATGTTCTACATTTGGATCATACATGACAAAAATATATGTTTGATGAAGGCATCTACACAGTTTTTCTCCTCTGAAGAAGATTGTAATAATCGAAACCAGTAGTGGAGAAAAGATACAATTCCACATCTGACAGAACCAACATCCTACTGACATGTAGGCTCATACTATCGAGTTCATTGTAGGGTAGACTCGATATTGTAATCACGTAACTAGCACCACATACCATCCCAATTCGTGACGTTTGTTATATGTTATGCTCCCATTGTGGGTGCTTCACTTTTCGTCTGGATATATGCAGGTTGCCCTTACCAAGAATCGTCAGGGTCGTTTCCTCTAGTATTTCGGCACATAGTTGCAGCTTTGTTTTTCTTACGTGAAGCTGGAGGGGTCGCTGATATCTGTTCGTCACGTCTTTCGTACTAAGTCTAGTGCCGACTCGGAAACGTTGGCTTGTTTTCCGTTATGAGCAGAATTATTCTTTCAGCGGAATTCCCATCCGAGAGAGTGGTCCTTGACAGTCTAGCGCGATATTCCTTTAGTCGATACGTACTAACAGCGACAGGTAAAACACGGAGGAAAGCGCTGCTCTCTCGCTGCTGGTGTACTGCTTGTCCTCCGTGTTCTACCTGTCGCTGTTAGTACGTAGCGACTAAACGAATATCGCGCTAGAGTAGCAGGGACCACTCTGCCTAATGGGAATTCCGCTATAAGTATCATTCAGTTCATAACGGAAAACAAACCGCCGCTGTCCTTCAGTACTGTGCGTTGCATGATAGACGTTAGAAACAGCATTCGTTCGGGCTGAGTTAGTTACACCGCCCGCACCTTCGTTCTTAGGTCAAAGTTTTATGTTTCCACATTTGCCAACTTATGTGCTGCAAGTATGTGCGAAAGCATGCGGAAGAGTTAAATCTGTAACCCCAAACCAATGGAGGCACGTAATGTGAACACATTGCTTTTTACTCATATGGCATCTGTTTTCAGGTAACTACCTTTGTATTGATTTACAATGACAATTGTTTTGTGGTGGTAATTTGGAGCTAAACACTGAATAATGACTTAAATGGACAATAATAAAAATAGGACAAAAGGAGAAAAGGCCGCATTCCCTTAACAAATTTACGGGTGAGGTAACCACAATGAAGATGTTCCTACGGAGTTGGAAGTGCAAAATAAGTAGTAGTGTAATTTCTTTCTAGAACAAGCGATGAAACAGAGCACCAATATCAGGTTAAGTGCATCCACAGAAGTTGTGGATCTGGGAATCTGAAAATCTGTGTTTGTTAGGTCTCGTTTATTGTTCGTAAATCTCTACAGATAAAAATACATGTCCCGACTGATTAACTGAGTGGCTGACTAACTGACTGACTGACTCATTACCGTTCAGCCTAAACCGCTAACTTGAAACTTATAGTGGGTGTTGATCTTATACTGTAGGCATCGATTAAGTCGGGGTTGTTCGAAATTCTACCCCTACGGGGATGAAATGCTATTTCGCTATTTGGAAGTATGTTGTTATTGAAACAATTTAGAAGGCAGCTAGTTACTTAGGTAGTTACGTGTTCCATTGATAAATCTCACGGTAACCGTTACGATGTGGAACATGTCAAGTGCATAAGAAATGCACATATGACTAGGTTTTTTTTTTAAAAAAAAGCTTAAATTTTTTATTACTTACCCCATTCCCTTAAATGGGACGAAATGTAAATATTATACTTATAGACTTATTTGTATTCAAGAATTCATCTATCATATAGAAGGAGTTGGCAGGGCAATATGATTTCAATTTATCTTTGAAACTATTACTGCTGTCTGTCAAACATTCTATTTCGGTTGGTTATTTATGGAAAAGTTTTACAACAGCGAATTTTACCCCTTTGTATGCCAAAGATAGATTAGGTAGAGGATAGCTTAAGTCTTTGTTTCTTCTTGCATTATAATCATGAATGTCACTGTTGTTTTTAAACTGGTCCATGTTGTTGAGAAAAAAATTCATTAGTGACTAAGTGTACTGTGAGGCTGTTTTAAGAATTCCTAGCCTTTGACACAGATGCCTACAGGACGTGCGACTATGAGCCCCACACATTATTCTAACCACTTTCTTTTGAGCAGTGAATACTTTTTGTCTAAGTGTTGCGTCACCCCACAATATTATTCGTATGACATCAGAGAGTGAAAGTATGCAAAGTATGTTACCTTACTAATCTCTGTATCCTCAAAACTGGGAATTACTGGCAATTATTTTGATTGCAAAACTACGAAAAACATGAAAATTGGTGTTTTGTTTCCCAGTTAGGAATAAAAATACGTGTTCCAGAATTTTCGGAAATTCGACCACAAAGAGGGTATGCTAGTTCCTGAAAACTTGATTTAATAAATAAGTATCAAAGAAATACTAAAGCATTTTTACATGCTACACGCATGAAAATTGGCATTTGACTTCTCGGTTAGAAATTAGAAAAAAAAAGTGTTTCTGGAAATTCAGCCCCTAAGAGTGCGAAATAGGGGATGAAAATTTTTAAGAATATATTTCGTTATATTAGAACATTTTTTAAAGCTAAACGTGTGAAAATTGGTATCTTACCTGTTGATTAGAAATAAATCTTCTAGGGAATAAAATTTTCTGTGGAAATATCGCCACAAGATCTCAAAAGACGAGGTTAACGAAAACCTCCTACTCTAGGTACCACAACAGCTTTTTGGTGAGAAGTACATTCGAGAAACACTATGCTTCTATGACCTTAATTAGCGTGAAAAGTTTAGACGGTGTCGCACTTTGTGAATAACACAAAAATTCCATTGGAAAAGTAATGTAGACCATACAGTCTACGCGAGGAAAGCAACGGGCGCTGAGCTAGTAAGCATTTATATACATCTCTACAGTGAGAGAGGTACACCCCTAGCTATTCTGCATAGTCCAAATGGAAAGTTTTCCACAATGACGTCGAATTACAGGGCAACGGCTTTACCGCAGTGGCTACACCGGTTCCCGTCACATCACCGAAGTTAAGCGCAGTCGGGCGTGGCCGGCACTGGGATGGGTGACCAGCCGGGCGTGTGCTGACCGCACGCCCCTCCTATCCGCATCCTCAACTGAGGATGACACGGCGGTCGGAGGGTCCCGGTGGGCAACTTGTGACCTAAAAACGGAGTACATGTCAAACACCTTTAAGCCGTCTAGTTTCCAAACGTATTTTATTTGGCTACCACTTTCGGCGACTTATGACGCTATCTTCAGGCAAGTGACCGACGTGTAGAAGAATTCCACCTCGGTTCTGTTGGAAACAGTGGTCAGCAGTACTGGTGCTAGTAGCTTTCTGCCTGCTGTACAGATCACCTCGACCTGAAGTTATCCCTGAGGAAGCAGAAATGTACTACTACTAGAATAGCTGGCTCCTGTTTCGATCAGAAGCGAGGTGGAATCTTCTTACACGTCGGTCAGGCGCCAGAAGCTGGGGTGGTAAATAGCCGAAACTGGTAGCCAAATAAAATAAGTTTGGGAAATAGACGCCTGAAGGGTGTTTAATTTGACATCCTGTGTCGAACTACCTAGTGCCGCTACCAGCTCTGAAAAGATGGACATACAGTTTGCGAGGTGCCGGGGTGTAGAAGAGTTTGTACCTCTTTAATTCAGACGAATTTTGCATGAGAACTGGACATGCACTCGAACCCCTCCTTACATACCACCTAATTGATTATGTGCGCCACGATAACGGAAGAAAATGATGGTGGACCCTGCTAGTTGGTAAAACAAAGAGTGCACACTCACAATAATTTAATAAAAATCTACTCAGAAAAAAGAGAACTTTATCATAATAAACAACATGAAATGGGAGTCTGCATGTATCTACGAAATGATATGGGGATTAAATATTACAATTAGATTTATTATACATCACAACATAAATGTACATGATTATCGACACAGACAGTGGGTTAGAGGATAGGGTAATATTGTGAGAATAAGAGTTGGCTCGAGAACAATGGGCTCCTACTCTCTGTGATGCAAACGATTGACAGTAATGACTGGAGGCCCTAATGAGTCAAATATTAATCTCCTGACTATATAACAGTATCACAATTAGTAGTGAGATCTTAAATGGGATCACATGGAGAAACAAGCAAGGTGGACTTGTAGCAAAGCGAACGCGCGTGTTGCTAAGGGATTCAGAATAAAATTGGTAAGGTCCTACAATGCCGGGAGCCGCAAAATACTGTACCAGTACTGAAATCTGCAGCACGTCGTCGGTAGGCAGCGTCCTGATGATGTAGGTGCCGAATTCAGCTGTACAGCAACTCTGTGTCAACCCCTGGCCTCGAAGGCTGTCCGAGAATTCTAAGTTCTTCCGAAAAAGAGCGACCAAGTCGGGCCGGCTCACATCTATTACTTTCTCCTCTTTGGGGAAGTGTGCGGGGGAGTTTGAAACCTTGCGGCTTTTACTCCCCTGTGTACCTGTGTGTGTGATTATGTCTGTACTTTTGTCTGGTAGTTGCCTGAGCTTTGGCGAGATAATTGTGGTTATTTGGGTAGGAGCAGGATTTGGGAAAGGATATTCGGATTTACTCTTCGACTTAGTCGTCGAAGATCGTCATGGGGCGATTATGTTTATCGCGGGACATGTCCTACCGACCTAGGGAGTGGATGAGGGCGTTTCCCGACCTGGGAGAACCTTCATAGAAGGCCCTTGCCAGGTCTTGAAAACGCTCTTTCAGGAGTGGGATTTGAGCAGCGGCATGCAAATAGTCAATGGGGAATCCGAGAGGTAGACGCAGTGCCCTCCTGAGGGCGCGGTTCTGCAGCCTCTGGAGTTTGTCCAGGTGCTGCTTCGCCGCGTATGCCCAGACAGGACACGCGTATTCCATGACTGGCCGGATCAGGGCCTGGTATACGTTCACTCCTACTGAGTAGGGAAGGGAGCTGGAGGAGTTGAGGATTTGGCGACCAAGTCGCAAGACCATCCGACTCTGAGGAAGATCAGACCCCGAAATTCCCTGCCCGCCCAACGCAAGAGCGAACCCAATATTGCTCTACCCCCTACTCTCCTCGAAATCTGCGAATCAGCATTCAGTTCTGAATCCAAAATTCCCCCCCCCCCCCAGTCTCAGAACATCATTCGCGCCAATAGCGACAGTTCCCTCCAATTTCTAGCAGGGCTTTATGACGGCAACTAGCCTCAGTTTGAGTTGACCAATCACGCCTCTGCTATTCAGCTGAGGGCGCTGAACCTGCCGTTCGACCGGTTACGAAAACAGCCTGCCTAGACCACCGGCCATCCAGTGAGAGACAGACGCACCCGGCAGGGCACAGTATTCTCAGAATCATGAGGACAATGCAGTCAGTCGGCGCCAGGAATCTTCTATCTTCTTTCCGGACGCGCCGGAACGGTAAACACGTAAACTGCGCCGACAGTCACACGTCTCACAGGTCGTTTGGCCCTGCATACAATGGGGAAACTCGACCGACGTCAGTCGTTCTGCCAGGCGCTTAAGCCTATTGTACGAACCCCTCAGAATTCAGGTAAGTGCAGCTTGCAACCGGAAACGCAGTGTGGCGCGTCCTACGATGCTCGCCTTGCGCAGGCTACCCACGTAAGTAAAACATGTATATGAAATAAGTGGAAAGTATTTTTTGAGCTCCCTGTGCAAATACTCTCATTAAAATAACCTCATTCGGCCTGTTACTACCGTGCAATGAGATACAACGTTAATAAAATTGATAAAAATGAGAGAAGACATGCAAAAGAGACATGGGACCTCTCGAGTTTTCGACAGGTGTTGGATGCGGAACGGCTACGGCACAGAGTACCGCCTGGGCGCTCGTCGACCGCGCAGCGCAGCGCAGCGCGCTGTGTACTCACCTCGGGTAGAGCCTGGGGTGTCCGATCATGACGTATCGGTTGATGGTGATGGCCAGCACGGTGAAGAGCGAGACGGCCATGAGGGCGTAGCGGAAGAGCGGGAAGAGCCGGCACAGCAGGTCGCCGTGGGTCCAGGCGCGCTGCGCGAACAGGGACGCGGCGAGCGGCAGGTTGAAGCAGCAGAACGACAGGTCCGACACAGACAGGTTGATGATGAACACCGCCGTCGCGTTGCGCACCTGCCGACACGCGCGGAAAACAGAGTCAGGTCGAGGCAACACAGAAAGGTAAACGTTAAACTGTGTCTAGAAGGTAACTCTAAACTGGGTTGAAAATCCTCAGTTGATGATGTGGAGCTGGGTGTTGCCTTCAGTTCTTTCCGTGCTAATATGTGGAACAAAACAGTGTGCTCAGTGATCGACAGCGCGAGGAGGACGCAAAAAGCAGACTGGCCCTACCACGAAGGCCGTCCCTGCTGTAACGGGACATCCTCCTCCAGCGTTACTGCTCCTCAGCAGTAGTTGTCGATACCAGTATTATCTTTCGACTTTTCGACAGGTCAGTATTGTCTCAGTTGCTCAGCTACCCTGAAAACTTTCGTATAATTTTACACACAGTATGTTAACATTTCAAGCTAACATTTATGAAAAGAAATTGCTTTCTATAACACTTTAGTCTGTTATTATCGATAAGTATTAGCTCTGAATGTACAGTTAAAAGTATTTTTTAGAAACTTTTCAAATAACGAAGTATTGGCACACTTAAAATTTATATTATTAATTACGCAGTCCTATACTATTTACTGTGTTTATTTCTGGACTCTTTTAGTATATAATAACCGAAATTAATACTGTAACAAACTAGTACAAATTTCAGAAAGAGATTTTTCACTCTGCAGCGGAGTGTGCCCTGATATGAAACTTCCTGGCAGATTAAAACTGTGTGCCGCACCGAGTCTCGAGCTCGGGACCTTTGCTTTAGGGGGCAAGTGCTCTACCAACTCAGCTACCCAAGCACGACTCACGCCCCGTCCTCGCAGGGTTACTTCCGCCAGTTTGAGTCTCGGTCCAGCACACAGTTTTAAACTGCTAGGACGTTTTAGTACAAATTCATTTTGTTAAGAAAAATTGTAAACCCTTTGGAATATTGTATAGCCGCAGATTGTGCGCGTCGTAAGATTGCGTCTGACGTGATCGGAGGTATTTTTGTGCGAACAATGTAGTTTCGGCTTTGTTAATGTGAAAAATCAAAATACTGCATGATGTATCAAAATGTCACAAAATATATTTATGTAGAAAATGCTGTAACAACAGTCTTCAAATTTATTTAGTTCAAACTAACCGTCAGGACCTGATGTGAGAATGTCAGTTTCAAGAATCAGACCCCTAGACAAGAAGAACTAGAGTCATCTCAATATGACAAGCTAAGCAAACTCGAAGGTTTATTCTAATCTTCGCTCCTCTCAAATGTTCATAAAAAACTTTGCTTATTAATTATTTGGTCTGGACATTGTTTAATGTGGACAATAGACGTAAGAAGGAAGGAAGGGCTCCATACTGCATTCTACTTCTTACCACGAAAACACAGAAAGGCAAACCTGGAACGGTGTCTGGAAAACAACTCTACACTGAACTGACAATGCTAAATTGATGATGCGGAGTTGGACGTTGCGTGATGGACTGACATCATGCACCGTATCTACAGTCACTGTAGAAGGGCAAAGATGGTTGTGGCATTCATTCACTACCCTACTGCTGCACTTCATCTGACACTGCCTCTACGAAAATATAGTGTTTCAGATGATGTAAAATTTTGTACAAATATCAATATAGTTTTTCTGTATAGAAAGGGCCACATGACAGCCGGGAAACTGTAACATACACGAACTGGACAAAAATATGGACACACCAGAGACAACACATTGCCATGCCTAATACGGTGCAGGAAACGCGTTGGGATTCGAAACAGCCTTCGGCCAGTCCAGAATGGATGAATACGGCCATGGGTGGTTTTTAAAGTAATCTTATAGCAACCTTCCGTAAAATAGTGGCAAGTTAAGGTAGGGTGGACAGCGAACACGCACCCTGCTCTCCGAAGCAGATGACAAAGCCTCAGTGATGTGCGGGTCTGGCGGCCAAGGAAGGCGCGGCAACTCCTCCCCGTCCTCACAAAACCAATCCTCGACGACGCTACCTGTGTGAACAGGGGCCTGTCGTCTTGAAACACAGCAGCGCCAGTGGGCAACAAACACGGTACCATGCGATGGGCCTGATCAGCTGAAATGGTCTCATAAGCCCTGGCAGCAACGCGATCGTTCAGAGTACTCACGGAGCCCACGGACTACCACTATATGTCTGCCCAAACCCCCGCCATGTTTCACTCTTGGGAAGTAAACTCGGCCGGAAGTTGGAAACTAGACTCATCCGACCAAATGACGTTCTTCCATTGCTCCATAGTCCAGGTTTTATGGCTTCGGCGGTACGTTTTCCTGCTGTGGTAAAAATCTTCGCTCGGTGACTCTTGAAACGCCAAACTTGGGCTACCTCAGTTAGGAAAACACCGACAATCACCAACAACTCGCCCACGTTCAAATTCACTTAGCTTCGACACGATGCACCCACGACCACACAGAACACTGTTCTGACCACGTGTAACGTGTTGAGAAGACTGGGCAGGCGCCATTCGACGTGAAACACAACTGTGGAACATGCAGGCTTGGTTAGCTTCTGTATTTCAAGCATCGATTCCTCTCCGAGTTTCCATATTTGTCTCCAACCCTCATATCATCATTTTATTCAACAAATATTTTATTATCACCACTATCATCTGGTGGTACGTAATTTAGTTGCAGTGAGACGCGACACAGTAAAGGATTAATGGAATACATTGATCGTAAACCTACTGAAAAGTTATGCTCCTGTATTTCCTAAAGATTGAAAGTTGAAGTACAACAAAAGATTTATGGTAGATCACATTTCTTGTACTTTTTCTTTGTGTCATATCTCATTTGTGTGCGTCAGGTGCCTAACCCTGTAATAACACAACAGGCGACGTACAAGAAATGTTGGTGCTTTACTTCATCTACATAGGACGGAACTGATGTCGAGTGCAAAGTTGATACTACTTGCGTAAGCAAAACATTAGTCGTTATGTTATAAAGCCTTATGTTGCGATTAACTTGGTCACTACCCAGAAAATGATTGTGGTTCATAGCAGTGTCTTCCTTTACAAATTACAAACTGGGTCACTGATAGACATGCTCGGGAAAGCTAAGGCGATCTGCTACCAGTCACGGAGTTGTCACAGTCATTCCGTTCTTGCGAGTATTGGAATAACTCCGCCATTTTTAACAGGTTCACGTCGCTCGCTTACATCCTGCAGTGTAGGTCAGTGACTGACTGACGGATTGATTAGTGCAGGGAGCCAGAACAATAGTCGTCTTAGCCTACAAATTACTGCCCGCACGGAAACTGAGTGTGTTGTGCGGTCCCTCTCCCTGTCATTCTTGTAAAGCCAGCCGGTACCCTTAGAAAGCTACAGGGGACCCCTTATTAGTTCTTTATTAAAAACCATTTCTCCAGGAATTAAGGACCCGAATATACTGTGTCGTTTGATCTCCAACACTTTGCACTGTCAGATTAAATGAGACGCGGTTTCATCTCTCTCGCCAAACACTCTACACTTAGGGGCTTCTTTCACTGTCACTATCGTGTCTAGATGTCTCAAAGTTCGCATGACCAGTCATTAGTCATAACGTGAGTTTAATCTGCCTCCTGTTCGAGCCCAGGATTTCAGAAGCTCTCTTGAAACAAGACTTTGGCGTCAGTAGCTTGCGATGTTTTTTTTTTTTTTTTTTAACATAGTCCAATATTATACGTGCGGATTCCTGAGCCAGCCACGTAGTTGTGATTTAGCCATCGCCTGAATGATGGCTGGGCAGGTACCGGTCCAATAAATGAAGTATTCGCGCCTGTTCTGGCCAGCTTATCAACTTGTTCATTGCTCTTAATTCCTGAGTGACCACCACCTAGGCAAATTATCCTCCTCGCACACTTTCATAGCAGAGACTTCCGCTGGAATACCGTGGTCAGGTTCACTATAGAGACTGCTCTTTTTTATTAGTTTTTTATGTAGGGTAGTGTGAGAGCATCTGAGGTTTGGTTTGTTGTATTGAACTACCTATCTTGGCGGACGGCACCTGCTGGGCGGCAGCCCGCCGCACAACACGGTGTCACCGACGGCCTACCTCCCAGGCGCGTCCACTCTGCACTCCCTCCCACTTCAGAAGCCAATCAAACGTCTGATGACATCTTGCCCGGTGAACCAATTAGCGAGCAGCTCGTCTTCGCGGCCGACGGAGCGATACACTGCGCGTAATGTTAGAGCCGACCCCGACGGGCCTGTGGGGCAGTCTGCAGCGAACATACAGCGGGACTTCCAGTGTCGCCGTCTTAGACATTCGGGATGTCTTGTGAAAGTGTGTGTCAAATGTTCTTTGTATTACGTATTACAGGGATGAGTGTCCTGATAAATGGTTCTTGACCTGACCTGCTTCCTTGTGTAGCTGTTCCGGACACTACATTGGCGCAGTCATGTTGAGGCGACTTGGCACTGTCAGATAGCTACGCCACAACACTTGGTACAATTTTTTTATCACCAGGCTTCCGAACGGTTTGATGCGGCCTGCCAGGAATTCCTCTATAGTCTCAAACTTTCCATCTCAGAGTAGTATTTGCAACCGACATTCTCAATTACTTGCTGGATGTATTAAAATCTGTCTTCTGCTACAGTTTTTATCTTCTACAGATATCTGTGCTACCATGCAGGTTTATCCACAATGTTTTAACACATCTATCGTTTTGTCCCTTCTTCTTATCGGTGTTTACCATATATTCCTTTTCTCGCCGATTTTGCGGGAACCTTCTCACTCATTACCTTACCAGTCTACCTAATTTTCATCATTCTTCTGTAACATCACACCCCAAATGCTTCGATTCTCTTCTGTTCTGTATTTCCCACAGTCCATGTTTCACTACCATACAATGCTGTGCTCCTAACGATCATTGACAAACATTTCTTCCTCAAATTAAGCTCTATGTTTCATACAAGTACACTTCTCTTGGCCAGGAATGCCCTTTTGTCAGTGTTATCTTCTTCTTATGTCCTCCTTGCTCCGCCCGTCATGGGAAATTTAGCTGCCCAGGTAGCAGAAATCCTACTTCTCATGAATTCCGTCTTTCTTCGATTTACTCTCATTCCATATCCCGTATTCATTAGACTGCTTATTCCATTCAGCAGATTCTATAATTCCTTCTTCAGTTTCACTGCGGATAGCAATGTCATCAGTGAATCTTATCACTGATATCCTTTCACCTTGAAATTTAACCCACTCCTGAGCCTTTCCTTTATTTCCGTCATTGCTTCTTCGATGTGTAGATTAAACAGTATGGGCGAAAGAATACGTTCCTGTCTTACACAAATTTTGGTCCTTCTTTCTTGGTCTTCTGCTCTTATCCTTCCTTCATTGTCCTGGTACACACTGCATATCGCCCATATTGCCCTACAGCTTACCCATATTTTTCTCGGAATTTCGGACATCTTACACCACTTTACCTTGTCGAACTCTTTTTTCAGGTGGACAAATCCTATGGACTTACCTTTATTTTTCTTCAGTGCCGCTTCCGTTATCAGAACTGCTTCTCTGGCACCTTCCTGAATCCAAACTGATCGGCATCTAACAGATGCGCAATTTTCTTATCAATTCTTCTGTAGACTATTCTTGTCAGTAACTTGGACGCATGAACTGTACAGCTGATTGTGCGATGGTTGTCGTACTTGTCACCTCGTGAAATCTTTGAAAATGTGTGATGGTGTTTTTCCGAGAGCCAGAGTGTATATCGCCAGACTCATACATTCTACACACCAACGTCAATAGTCGTTTTGTAGCCACTTCCCCCAGCGGTTTTAGAAATTCTGCTGATATATTATCTATCCCTTGTGTCTTATTTGATCTTAAGTCTTCCAATGCTCTTTTACTGGATTTCCTGTCTCTTCCCTATCTACTCCTTTTTCTTCTTCAACACATCAGACAAATCTTTCCCCTCATACAGGCCTTCAATGTACTCTTTCCACCTATCGACTCTCTCCTTCGCATTTAACAGCGAAATACCCATTGCCCTCTTAAAATTACAACCGTTGCTTTTAATTTCACCGAAGGTTGTTTTCACTTATCTATACGCTGGGTCAGTGCTTCCGACATTAATTTCTCTTCCGGTTTCTTCACATTTTTAATGCAGCCATTTCGTTTTAGCTTCCCTGGTGATCCTGTTTATTTTATTCCTCAGTGTATTTTATTTCTGTATTTCTGAACTTCCCTGAGCATTTTTGTAATTCCTTCTTTCATCGATCAACTAAAATATTTGTTCCGCTAACCGTGGTTTCCTCGCAGTTTACCTTCCTTGCAGCTATGTTTTTCTTTCCAACTTTTGTGACTGCGCTTTTTCCAGATGTCCATTCGTGTTCAGCAGAAATGCCTACTGAGCTACTGACTACTAACCCATAAGCATGAATTCCAGCATGCGGTGTTATCACCTACTATGTGATATCACAGGGAGTGCCATTGTTGTTGTTGTGGTATTCAGTCCTGAGATTGGTTTGATGCAGCTCTCCATGGTACTCTATGCTGTGCAAGCTTCTTCATCTCACAGTACCTACTGCAGCCTACATCCTTCTGAATCTGCTTAGTGTATTCATCTCTTGGTCTTCCTCTACGATTTTTACCCTCCACGATGCCCTCCAATGCTAAATTTGTGATCCCTTGATGCCTCAGAACATGTCCTACCAACCGGTCCTTTCTTCTGGTGCAGTTGTGCCACAAACTCCTCTTCTCCCCAATTCTATTCAATACCTCCTCATTAGTTATGTGATCTACGCATCTAATCTTCAGCATTCTTCTGTAGCACCACATTTCGAAAGCTTCTATTCTCTTCTTGTCTAAACTATTTACCGTCCATGTTTCACTTCCATACATGGCTACACTACATACAAATACTTTCAGAAATGACTTCCTGACATTTAAATCTATACTCGATGTTAACAAATTTCTCTCCTTCAGAAACGATTTCCTTCCCATTGCCAGTCTACATTTTATATCCTCTCTACTTCGACAATCATCAGTTATTTTGCACCCCAAATAGCAAAACTCCTTCACTACTTTAACTGTCTCATTTTCTAATCTAATTCCCTCAGCATCATTCGACTACATTCCATTATCCTCGTTTTGCCTGTGTTGATGTTCATCTTATACCCTCATTTCAAGACACTGTCCATTCCATTCAACTGCTCTTCCAAGTCCTTTGCTGTCTCTGACAAAATTACAAGGTCATCAGCGAACGCCAAAGCTTTTATTTCTTCTCCATGGTTTTTAATACCTACTCCGAACTTTTCTTCCGTTTCCTTTATTGCTTGCTCAATATACAGATTGAATAACATCGGGGATAGGCTACAGCCCTGTCTCACTCCTTTCCCAACCATTGCTTCCCTTTCATAACCCTCGACTCTTATAACTGCCATTTGGTTTCTGTACTAATTGTAAATAGCATTTCGCTCCCAGTATTTTAAACTTGCCACCTTCAGAATTTGAAAGAGAGTATTCCAGTCAACATTGTCAAAAGCTTTCTCGAAGTCTGCAAATGCTGGACACGTAGGTTTGCCCTTCCTTAATCTAGCTTCTAAGATAAGTCGTAGGGTCAGAATTGCCACACGTGTTCCAACATTTCTACGGAATCCAAACTGATCTACCCCGAGGTCGGCTTATATCAGTTTTTCCATTCGTCTGTAAAGTATTCGCGTTAGTATTTTGCCGCTGTGAGTTATTAAACTGATAGTTCGTTAATTTTCACATCTGCCAACACCTGCTTTCTTTGGGATTGGAATTATTATATTCTTCTTGAAGTCTAAGGGTATTTAGCCTGTTTCATACATCTTGGTCACCAGATGGTAGAGTTTTGTCAGGGCTGGTTCTCCCAAGGCCGTCAGTAGTTCTAATGGAATGTTGTCTACTCCGGGGGCCTTGTTTCGACTCAGGTCTTTCAGTGCTCCGTCAAACTCTTCACGCAGTTTCGTGTCTCCCACTTCATCTTCATCTACATCCTCTTCCATTTCCATAATATTCTCCTCAAGTACATCGCCCTTGTATAGACCCTCTACATACTCCTTCCACCGTTCTGCTTTCCCTTCTTTGCTTAGAACTGGGTTTCCATCTGATTTCTTGATGTTCATACAAGTGGTTCTCTTATCTCCAAAGGTCTCTTTAATTTTCCTGTAGGCAGTATCTATCTTACCCATAGTGAGATAAGCCTCTACATCCTTACATTTGTCCTCTAGCCATCCCTGCTTAGCCATTTTGCACTTCCTGTCAATCTCATTTTTGAGACGTTTGTATTCCTTTTTGTCTGCTTGATTGACTGCATTTTTATATTTTCTCCTTTCATCAATTAAATTCAATATTTCTTCTGTTACCCAAGGGTTTCTACTGGCCCTTGTCTTTTTACCTATTTGATCCTCTGCTGCCTTCACTATTTCATCCCTCAAAGTTACCCATTCTCCTTCCACTGTTTCTTTCCCCCATTCCTGTCAATTGTTCCCTTATGCTCTCTCTGAAACTCTGTACAACCTCTGGTTCTTTCAGTTTATCCAGGTCCCATCTCCTTAATTTCCCACATTTTTGCAGTTTCTTCAGTTTTACTCTACAGGTCATAACCAATAGATTGTGGTCAGAGTCCACATCTGCCCCTGGAAATGTCTTACAACTTAAAACCTGGTTCCTAAATCTCTGTCTTACCATTATATAATCTATCTGATACCTTTTAGTATCTCCAGGGTTCTTCCACGTATACAACCTTCTTTCATGATTCTTAAACCAAGTGTTAGCTATTATTAAGTTGTGCTCTGTGCAAAATTCTACTAGGCGGCTTCCTCTTTCATTTCTTAGCCCCAATCCATATTCACCTACTATGTTTCCTTCTCTCCCTTTTCCTACACTCGAATTCCAGTCACCCATTACTATTAAATTTTCGTCTCCCTTCACTATCTGAATGATTTCTTTTATTTCATTGTACATTTCTTCAATTTCTTCATCATCTGCAGAGCTAGTTGGCATATAAACTTGTACTACTGTAGTAGGTGTGGGCTTCGTATCTATCTTGGCCACAATAATGCGTTCACTATGCTGTTTGTAGTAGCTTACCCGCATTCCTATTTTCCTATTCATTATTAAACCTACTCCTGCATTACCCCTATTTGATTTTGTGTTTATAACCCTGTAGTCACCTGTCCAGAAGTCTTGTTCCTCCTGCCACCGAACTTCACTAATTCCCACTATATCTAACTTTAACCTATCCATTTCCCTTTTTAAACTTTCTAACCTACCTGCTCGATTAAGGGATCTGACATTCCACGCTCCGATCCGTAGAACACCAGTTTTCTGTGTCCTGATAACGACGTCCTCCTGAGTATTCCCTGGCCGGGGATCCGAATGGGGGACTATTTTACCTCCGGGATATTTTACCCAAGAGGACGCCATCATCATTTAATCACGCAGTAAAGCTGCATGCTCTCGGGAAAAAGTAAGTGCCATATGCCACGCAATACACAGTGGTCTGCACAACAAGAATGTAAAAGTAGGTGCCAGTGGACTTCTTTGGAGGGAAGTCCCCTCTTGGTCTGTGCTCGTCTCCTCGTGTCTCATGTTTCATTTTGCTCCCAAGGTAGCAGAAGTCTTGCAGTTGTGTGCTTCATTGTCCATAGCTCCGTAAGTTCGTCGCTAGTCTCGTTTAGGCACAAGCATAATGAAGAAATAAACGGTAGTTATTCTTGTACCCGTAACACCACAGGTTCCAGAAAGACGGTAATAGAAACGTTTAGGTCGTTGGCTCGTGTGGGAAGCGTGCGTTCACCTCTATATTTAGTGATCGTGCTGTGTCATCTTTGATTGTCATTACGTCAGATTGGACGTATCAGTGGTCGTAAAGTTTTCGGCTGTTGCTCAGAGTGGCTTCCATAAACGATCTACACACACACACACACACACACACACACACACACACACACACACACACACACACACACACACACACACACACATTCTAGACGCTATCGCGTGTTGTGGGAACCCTTCTGCTGTAGTTCAGTTCCCAGACGCGGCTCTCTCCGTCTCGTCTAGGGACGCGGCGAGTTGTAACTCTGTTAGACGTAGTTCTGCTGGCACAAACACGGAACTCACTCCCTGCCTGCCTCACTGGCCTCCAGTTCCCGCTGGAGAACACGCAGAACACGTTACCCAACTTGTTTCTCATGAGCTAGAGAGAAAAACTGAACTAGAGTGCCCCGAATTCGTGCACCACACGAGCGTAGCTACTGCATGTTAAGGGAAGACCTACGAGAAAGTAAACAAGGCTTGAGTTAATAACAAAAAAATTCTCTCTAAATGATCACTATATCAAATTCTGAACGCATGTAGTAGAACGAAATCTTTTTCTTTCTCTTGTGTGGCATGGACCTTACCGAGTATGCGCCTGCTCCACAAGCCTCATTTCTTTCTTTCTGTCTTATGTGCTGGTCCTATATTCCGTGCCGATACCCTCCGAAGTTTCTAGTTTATTGGTGGTATTCAAAGGAAGTAATGTCAGCTTTCTGTTTTCATTGGATGTGTAATGTTTCATATTTGTACGCTAAACACTTTTCGACAGTCGATTGCTGACGCCACAGCGGCTGTGAACACGAGCACGGCGACCTCTGGCCGCCAGCCGTATAGTGGCGGCGGCAGCAGCAGAGAGCAGCTAGCGAGCGAACCGGCTGTGGCCTAAGCCACTGAGCAGCACGACGTCGATTAACTGATTTTTAACCCGGAATGGTAGTTGAAGCTAGCCGTGTGGGACATTACAATTCGGAAATCGGTAGAGAAATCAATATTCCGCCATCCACAGTGTCAAGACCGTGCAGAGAATACCTCATTTCAGGCGTTACCTCTCTCCACGGACTACCCAGCGGCCGACGGTCTTCACTTAACGATCGAGAGCAGCAGCGTTTACATAGGGTCGTCAGTGCTTATGGACAAGCAACACTGCGTGAAATGACCGCAGAAATCAAACTGGGACGTGTGTTTAACGTTTACGTTAGCACAGTGGGGCCCCTCAGGGTCTCACCATTCGTGTTACAATGTGGGACTTTGAAAGGTCTGTTGGATTCCTTTCATGTTATTTCTTAAAAACTTGTCATTTACGGCATACTAAATTTACTGTGATGTTTCTGACTCCATCTGGGACGAATCTGAGCAGTGGAATGTGTTACTTTTACACATAAGCAAGAACGATCAGTCAGACTACTACACTTTAAAATACAGTTTATATGTAATCCATGTCATCCTCCTTCCCTTCTGTGTGAAAGGCTGAATGAACAAATGTATTTCTAGTTGCATACTTGATGGAAGCAGACAAGCATGTCTGCTAGAGAACAGTAGGACCAACGTCGGAACAGGTTGCTACGCTTTCTAAAAGCAGGTTTCTATTCTTAGTATGGTCCTGTCCGTCCCTTGTCATGTTGGTATAGGGAGCTGCCTCTCTGGTCACTTCCGTTTGTATCTGTGAGGCACCCTCGGTAGGGGCCCACGCCAGTCTGTCCATGGCGAGCGTCTGAAGTGGTAAGATCTCCGGCTAAGCGCGTCTCTGCTAAGTCCGTAGGACAATGGATTTCTTAAGTTCAGCCTAACTCAAAATTTAATCACGTTTATTTCAGGTTCAGCTCTAAAATATTTAATGTTATCTTAAATTGCTTCGCGGTGTGAGTGTGAAGTTCAGAATATATTCCGGTAGTTGCTTTGTCACTACTTTGTGAGTAAAGTGAAACCACGTGTTGATCAGTAACTTTAACTAAGATCATCAATCTTAAATGCGAATGTGCGTGAGATTATGACATCTCGTCTTGACCATATTTTTCAATATAGCAACTGTTCTTTATTTTCAACCCACGTGGGGTGTACTTTGTGAGACCAGTACCACATGCTTATACAATTGTTTGACCCATCAGGTTAATAGTAAGACGATAGTAAACAGTTCGAAGATTTTTTTTATAAATTGCGTTTCGATGTAATTTATTTTAACTATCAAAATTATTGTGGAGTTACACTCTTTGTGCAAACCAAGTTGACCACGTGAAGCATGTAGTGTAATCATCAAAGTAGCCCTCAGCTATTCTTTTCGGGAAGATTTCACAGAGAGTTAGTATGAATTTAGTATACCTGTGTGTGGTAATTTCATGACGGACGGGATTGCGCTACGAACGTCACTTCTTTGGGTGAAAATTGAATCGGTTGGTTGTGGTTAATTTCCTCTTGCATATGTTTCAACGTTCTTCGTGTGTTATTTTGTGAATGCAGTGTTGTATGCAGTCTTCCAATCTTGGCTCCATATTTGATGTGTTCCGTAAGATTACAAACTGACATTTTCACAATCCTAAATAAGGCACCAGTTTAGTTATGAATGAAATTTAATATGCTGAAATTTCAATGATCAATATTAAAATAAATTTCCAAATATAAGCTGATATATATATAACCAGTTATCGTAAGGTGACTACTAAAAGATTATAATTAATGTTAGTCTGGTTGGGAATTTGGTAAGCTGGACTGGATACCTGGTGAAACAGTTGCTCAGTAATGCAAGATTAACTTCCCCAGACAGCTCATAGCTTTTAACCCACTTTTATTGTCTTGAATATCAGCACCGCTTTCAGAACAAATTGATGCAACAACATTACAACTTATCAAGCAACGATGTCATGTTAGGGGGCCACAGTTTTTTGCGGTTGGTTTGAAGAATGTTCTGGGCAGTTAAGAGCAAATGATCTGGCCACCCAGACCGCCCAACATCCAACGTTTATGGGACACAATCACTTGGTGACATAGACATATTAGTTGGTGCAGAACAGCCTGCACCGGCAACACTTTCGGAGTTGTGGGCGGCTGTAGAGGAAGCGTGGCAAAGTGTTTCTGCAGGGGACTCCCGACGACTTGGTGAGTACACAGTCACGTCGAGTCGGTGCACTGCGCCAGGAAAAAGAAGGTCCGACACGGCATTACGAGGTGTCCAGTGACTTTTGTCACCTCAGTGTACGTAGATCAAGAAAATTCACAGCCACTGCCATAGCCTATTAACGCCAAATTTCGCCGCACCGTGGTCTGCTATCATACGAAATCGCACCCCACACCACAACTCCCGGTGTAAGTCCAGCACGTGCAGACACGTTGGTTGCATCCCTTCAACTGGCCGCCTCCTGACAAGGTCGCGGCCACTACTGGCACAGAACCACAACCAGCTTTCGTCAGAACACACGACAGACCTCCAACGTGCCGTTCTACGAGCTCCCGCTGGACACCACTGGAGTGGCAAACGGCGATGGTTAGGGAAAGTGGAACGCACGATACAGGGCGTTTAGCTCGGAGCTGTTATTGAAGTAGCCGATTTGTAACAGTTCTCTGCGTCACTGGGTGCCAACTGCTGCAGATGCAGTATGATGGGCCAGAGCCGTAAGTGGAACACGATGGCCTTTCCTACCTGTAGTGCGACGTGGCCGTCCGGAACCCGGTCTTGTTGCGACCATACATTGGGTCAAATGGCTCTGAGCACTATGGGACATAACATTTAAGGTCATCAGTCCCCTAGAACTTAGAACAACTTAAACCTAGCTAACCTAAGGACAACACACAACCATCACGAGGCAGAGAATATCCCTGACCTCGCTCACGACCGTTACAGCGTGTAAAAGCAAACCCGATTTATATGTTCATAGTGGCGCTGTTCTCATTCATGTCATACAACTCCTTCCTGGTGTTGTGATTTCTTTGCCGTCAGTGTATTATGGCCTCTATGTTCCCCTACAGTGAGATGTGATGGATGGAGAGGGTTTTAAAGGCGCACGACGGCAAGGTCTTCAGTGCCCGCTCAGTAACAGGTTGAGACTGCTCTCAAGAAAAGGCTCAGGACAATGGGATTAAAGAGAACGTAAGACACAGGAAACAAGATCGAAAAAATATGTGCCTACCCACACCGAAGCGTGGGACGAAGCATGCCGCCAGCAGTAAAACATAGACAACTCAGGGAGAAAGTGGTAGAGGGAGCTAAAGCAATATAGCAGATGGAAGTGGCTGGCTGACCTCAAGGATAAAAGGGAGGAGCCAGCCACTCTGCAGTACACTAAAACGTCCAGTCTAATAGTTTAGGCCAGAGTCCAGACACATCATAAAACTTAAAAACCATAGTCACACACGTCTCATCATTAGCTAAAACACAGGGCAGATCCCCATCAACTTGTGCCTCTGCCCGTGCATACCTTATAAAATGCAGTCTGTTAAAATGTGTCGGACAGCGATGTGCACATCACAAATCGGGGGATCCTCCCGCCGTAATAGAAAGCTATGTGTGCGAGGACAGTGCCCGCTCCGAAGACGTGTGAGGGCCACCTCCTCCCGCCTGATCTACCGGCAGGAGGACCGCCACGGCCGAGTGGTTGACTTTATCAACCGCAGTTTATTGGCCGTCACCGCCAGCCATTCGTCCTCCCACAACTCCATGCACTTCCTGTGGGGTGCAGCGATGACTGACTGCAAGGGAATAGGACACTGGACCACATCGTGCTCTCTGCAGGCGTCCTTGGCAGCCCGATCGGCCTGTTCATTGCCCCATATGCCGACATGACCAGGCACCCAGCAGGAGGACACCTCCTTAGCCCGCCGTTGGAGCAAGTACAGCTGGTCATATATCAGCTGGACCATCTCCTCAGTTAGGCACACAGTTCTTACCCTCCACAGCTACCTCCAGAACGATGACAGTTTTCTAGTATGCCCCCTTACCACTCTGTTTCTTCCAGTCAGTGTTTTAGAGTCACTGGTTTCCTTGGCGTTTCTGCAGACGTCCTCCTCATTTTCCACCAGTTCCTGTATTTCCCACCACTCTTCTATAACGGCATATCTCAAATGCTTACATTCCTTTTATTTTATAATTTCCCTACTCAATTCCTTTGTATATTCACGATACACCACCGCAAATTTTTACGGTAACAGAGCAGACGTTCATGCGAAATGGGAAGGGAGGGGCGTGGCGGGGCGTCATGTGAATGCTGACGTCACAGCAACTAGCACTTGCAGGGTTAGGAGCGCGGCAGACAAGACGCACACGGCGAGTGGGGCTGCCGGCAGTTAAGCCGGGGAAGCAAGTGCCGCCTGCTCTGGGTTCCGGCCGGCCGCATCTCGGCTTTTTACCGCCGGACGATCTGCGCGCCGTGGACGGATGCCCGGTCGTGCTGGACCGCGGTGAGGAGTCGAGTCCTCCAGCGTAGGAGCGGCTGCGCCCCGTCACCCCGCGAGTCTCCGGCGGAGCACAGTGGCGGCAGCGGAACCCGGCCAGCAATGAGCCACGTAAACGCCGCTCTGCTGCTGCTCTCTTTCTTCCGACAATTCCAACCTCGGCTCACCACGAAGAGGGCTGGAACAGACACTCCAAGGCGCTAGATGCCCCTTACGTTCGTATACTGTTCACACAGAAGTGTTTCCAGATTATTAGCTTGCTTCTAATCGCCGGTCCAATGCACGCGCGAAGACGGTGTAGCAGTATGTGATACTTTCTGTATGCTCAGTCTCTTAAAATGGTTCTAACATCTGAGGTCATCAGTCCCCCAGACTTACAAGGGAATCTCCCCATCGCGCCCTTCTCAGATTTAGTTATAAGTTGGCACAGTGGACAGGCCTTGAAAAACTGAACACAGATAAATCGAGAAAACAGGAAGAAGTTGTGTGGAACTATGGAAAAAATAAGCAAAATATACAAACTGAATAGTCCATGCGCAACATAGGCAACATCAAGGCTAATGTGAGCTCAGGAGCGCCGTGGTCCCGTGGTTAGCATAAGCGGCTGAGGAACGAGAGGTCCTTGATTCAAGTCTTCTCTCAAATGAAAAGTTTATTTTCAGACAATTATTATCTGTTCGTAAATTTTTTGTGAGTGATTATAACATCCACAAGAAAACGTAAATCGGGCAAGGTAGAAGAATCATTTTACCCATTCGCCAAGTGTACAAGTTAGGTGGGTTGACAACATATTCCTGTCATGTGACGCATATGCCGTCACCAGTGTCGTATAGAATATATCAGACGGTATTTTCCTGTGGAGGAATCGGTTGACCTATGACCATGCGATCGAATGTTTTCAGTTCCCATTGGAGAAGCACGTCCTTTCATCTACTAATCGCACGTTTTCGCTGTGCGGTCGCAAAACACAGACCCTAAACTTATTACAGTGAACAGAGACGTCTATGAACGAACGGACAGATCATAACTTCGCGAAAATAAAGGAAGTAAACTTTTCACTCGAGGAAAGACTTGAACCAAGGACCTCTCGTCTCGCAGTTCCTCACACTAACCACGGGACCACGGCGCTCCTGAGCTCATATTGTCCTTGATGTTGCCTATCTTGCGCATGGACTACTCTGTATATTTTGCTTATTTTTTTCATAGTTCCACACAACGTCTTCCTGTTTTCTCGATTGATCTGTGTTCAGTTTTTCAATGCCTATCCACTGTGCCAACTTATAACTAAATCTTAAGGGGGTGCGATGGGGAGGTTCCCTTGTTAGAGCTACTTAAACCTAACTAACCCAAAGAAATCACACACATCCATGTCCGAGGCAGGATTCGAACCTGCGACAGCAGCAGGAGCGCGGTTCCAGACTGAAGCGAGTAGAACCGCTCGACCACAGCGGCCGGCTCAGTCTCCTCAAATGGAACAGATAATGAAGGGAAATCACCCGTTTCTAATACACATGGGAATTAGATGTACCTCCTAATTTCCTCCTCTTCCGTGCCTCCCCCATCTCCTTGTTGCCCCGCCCCCTCTTCTCTCTCTCTCTCTCTCTCTCTCTCTCTCTCTCTCTCTCTCTCTCTCTCTCTCTCTCTCTCACACACACACACACACACACACACACCAACTCCTCCTCCCCCTCTCTCTGTCCATTACCTTCTCCCCCTTTCTCTGTCCATTTTCTCCCTTCACCTCTCTTTCCATCTCCTCCTGCCCTCCTCCCCCCCTGTCACTGTCCGTATCCTCCTTCCCGTTCCGTATGTCATTTCCTCTCACACCTCTGTCTCTCTCGTCTTCGCCCCTCCCTCCGACCTAGAGCCTTGTAAATTGTCATTACAAATTCAGATTCTGTACTGGTAGTCTAATCACAACTTCCCTATTTGTTAACACCTTTTCACTATTGTGTATACATAAACAATTGTGAAAGTTGTTAACAAATAGGAAAGTTATGTTGCCGAGATTTTGGTTTATGATTATAATACCTCTACAGAATCTGAATTTCCAATAACAATAAACAGGGCTCTAAGTCGGAGGGAGGGGTGAAGAGAAGAGACAGGTGTGGGAGAGCAAATGACACCCACCCGATGTATAAACTCATGTGTCTTCTAAAGTTCTTCACCGTTCGCTTTGAAACTTTGACACAAAATATATATTTATTTCGTGTCAAAGTTTCAAAGCGATCGGTCAAGAACTTTCGAAGACACATGAGTTTGAAAAAAAAAAAAAAACATTTAAGTTTTTATATAACAATAGCAGGGAAGGAAAGTTGCTACTCGACATATAGCGGAGATAGGCACAACAAAAAGATTCACACAATTAGAGCTTTCTGCCATTAATGTCTTTGCCATAATATTGAATTGTGTCAATCTTTTCGTTGTGCCTATCGCGACACAGCATCTCCGCTATACGGTAAGTAGCTACTTTCCTTCTCTGGTATTGTTACATTCCATCCTGGATTTTCCATTGTTTGATTTAAATTTTTATATATATAGATTAGTGAGTGTTGAAGTACATGTCTGTTATACAGGGTGTTGCAAAAAGGTACGGCCAAACTTTCAGGAAACATTCCTCACACACAAAGAAAGAAAATATGTTATGTGGACATGTGCCCGGAAACGCTTACTTTCCATGTTAGAGCTCATTTTATTAGTTCTCTTCAAATCACATTAATCATGGAATGGAAACACACTGCAACAGAACGTACCCGCGTGACTTCAAACACTTCCTTACAGGAAATGTTGAAAATGTCCTCCGTTAGCGAGGATATATGCATCCACCCTCCGTCGCATGGAATCCCTGATGCGCTGATGCAGCCCTGGAGAATGGCGTATTGTATCACAGCCGTCCACAATACGAGCACGAAGAGTCTCTACATTTGATACCGGAGTTGCGTAGACAAGAGCTTTAAAATGCCCCCATAAATGAAAGTCAAGAGCGTTGACGTCAGGAGAGCGTGGAGGCCACGGAATTGGCCCGCCTCTACCAATCCATCGGTCACCGAATCTTTTGTCGAGAAGCGTACAAACACTTCGACTGAAATGTGCAGGAGCTCCAGTGTGCAATGGAAGAATTCGGATTATCGCGCCATATTTTCTCGAATTCGATGTTCACTGCCAGACCAGTCGGAGCGCTACTGCTCCCGTATCGCAAGATGGCCCTCGCACATCTGATGTTTTGGTGTTGTGTCGGTGTCGGCGCGTACGCCATCGTGGCGAGGGGCATTATGGATTGTTTGTAGATACTGATTTCGCTAGCGACTTGTTAGCGGTTCTGTCATTGGGCTACCAGCTAAACATAGCGTCACGTGGTATCAACGAACAGTAATTTCATTTCCCCTGTTTAGTAGAATGATCTGACACCTATACCCGATCTGCTATTATAGCGCCCGTGAGATATTGCGTCGCAACTTGGCGTCATAGAGTGGTGTCCATAGCTTAGTATCTGGTATATTGATACCTGCAACAAAGTATCGGATGATGTTCCGATATTCTGGAGCTGTGATAACGTTTCAATTCCATTTCGCTTAATTAACGTCCGAATTTAAAATTTTTAGATGTTTTCTCATTGAGAGTTATAAACTTGTGGTAAAAGTTTGACAGAGCAAGACGAGCATTGTATTAGGAACTGTGTGTATTGTCTTGAGACATTGCATCTCGGCGCGCGAATATTACCCAGACCATATTCGTCCAGTATTTCGAAATGAAAGCAGATAGTGACTTCTGATGAACGTTAAGTATACTCTCAACCTTTCCTGAAGTTTCTCTCGCTTATATGCTTAACGTCAAATATAAAACATGTTAATCATTTGTAAAGTAATCAAACGTCTGAAGTTCTTTTATAAACGGGAGTTCGATCCCTTAAGAAATAGAGGATTTAGAGGGTAACCGCTACGAAAGGACGTCTGGCGCCACCGGAAATCCTCTGCTAACACTTTGTCTGTAACAAAAGCTTCTATCCGCGACACGATCTACCACCCATAAACATCTAGTGTAGAAACTTTCAAACACCGTGTACACTGACGCCTCTTCACCTGGGACACCACACGCCCATTAAATGGCGAAGTACTCTACGCCTTCTGAGCACTGAATGAATCGGCAGTAATAATTAGGACAAGGGAGACGGAGGGGAAAGGAGCCAAGAGGGGGGGGGGGGGGGGGATAAAAAGGCGTAGCGAACGAAATGAGAAGCTATGAGAAGTTCCCACGAAGCACAGGCGACATTGGACGTGATAAAATTTGCCACGCCGCTAACTGCGGCTATTAAACAGAGACATTAATGAGGTCGGAGAGGCGAGTTAAGAGTGTTTTGTTGCCGGACGTTAATGCTGCTACACTTCCATAAACGGGGACAGTCTACGGAGCGTAGAGCTGTACGAGATAAATCTCGCAATAAGCGTTCACAATCCACAGCCCGCCGTGGGGTGGCAGCCGTAACTGTGTTAAATGCTTCGCGTCATCCTCAAACGGCGAAAATGATTGCCGCAGTATATATTCCTTTTACTGGGGTAAGTGCCCGCTTTTTTAAGACCGTCCGCGCAATTACACCAGTCACGGTGTGAGATACCCGCATTCAGCTGCTGTGTACTCATGCGTTAGTTACTACACTTTTTTCTTACTGGAGCGTTACCACTTAGAGAGGAGTGACAAAATTATGTTCGTGCTGGTATGGGGGAATGGAATGTACCTACTAATGTTTGCTGAAGAACATCTGCAGCATTGCATTCCATTACATCAAGAGGGTGGGAAGTTCAGAATTGATATAGGATTCAGAAGAACGCCCGAAAACGATGGATCAACTGAACTATATAAACGATGTAGGAGAGGACTGTTCCTCTCAGATGGTTTTCAAATGATCGTTTACCGTCCAGTAGAGACATCAGAAGATGAAAACATACTGCATAATGATTTAGACAAGATATCAGTACGATGCGCAAAAGCGGCAATCAACTGTAAATAACGAAAAGTGTCAGACCATCCACAAGAGTAGTAAAAGGAATCCGTCATACTTCAGTGCATCACAAATCACACAAATCTAAAGGCTGTCAGTTCAGCTACAAGGACGAACAAATTAAACTGTATCCATCACAATGAAACTGTGGAGAAAGGCGAACCACAGATTGTGTTTTATTGGCAGAACGTTTAGAACATACAACAGGTCTGCTAAAGAGAATGCCTACACTAAGATTGTTCATTCTCTGGTAGAGTGCTGCTGTGTGGCGTAGTATCTTTACCAGATATGAAGGAGAAGGTCGTCATAAATTTCAAAGGAGAGCAGATCGTTTCGAATTATCGCCAAATACGAAAAAGCGTATCCCGTGTATGATGACCGAGTTGGGTAGGCAGTCATTACAGCAAAAGCGTTTTCCTTTGTTACAAGATCTTTTCACGAAATTTGTCGGAAACTTTATCCTCCTAATGTAAAAATGTTCTGTTGGCCCCTGCCAACATAGAGATCAACGATGATAATAATAATAATAATAATAATAATAATAATAATAATAATAATGAAACAAGAGAAATCATAGCTCACACGAAATGATTCAAGTGTTCGTTTTCCCCACGTGCTATTCTGGAGTGGAGCGGTGCAGAAAATTGTATTATGGCAGTTCGATGAGGCCTATGTGAGGCACGTACATCTACATTTTCGCATTCGGAAGAGAAAGCTGGTGACAGAAATTTCGTAAATAGATCTCGCCGCGACGAGAAACGTCTTTGCTTTAATGACTTCCATCCCAACTCGCGTATCATGTCTGCCACACACTCTCCCCTATTACGTGATAATACAAAACGAGGTGCCCTTTTTTGCACCCTTTCGCTGTCCTCCGTCAGTCCCAGCTGGTAAGGATCCCACACCGCGCAGCAATATTCTAACAGAGGACGAACGAGTGTAGTGTAAGCTGTCTCTTTAGTGGACTTGTTGCATCTTCTAAGTGTCCTGCCAATGAAACGCAACCTTTGGCTCGCCTTCCCCACAATATTATCTATGTGGTCTTTCCAACTGAAATTGTTCGTAATTTTAACACCCAGGTACTTAGTTGAATTGACAGCCTTGAGAATTGTACTATTTATCGAGTAATCGAATTCCAACGGATTTCTTTTGCAACTCATGTGGATCACCTCACACTTTTCGACAGAAGAATAGTGGAGACTAATGAGGAAAGTTAGAGAAACACAGGGCAAAAATGGCTTGGAGTTCATTTGAGAACAATCTGATAATGAACGTTAAGAAACTGAGTTAAAGACGGAATGGAAACACAGATAAACAAAATATAGGTAGATGAAAGGAGGAGAGAGTGTTTGCATTACTTGAGATAATGAGCTAAAGGAAGATAGTCTGACGAGACACAAAAATGAACTTGGGAATCTGCGAGAGTCCTTTATCCAAAAGTGCACGATAAATACATGATGATGTTACTGATGGAGTATTGTTATTATGACTAGTTGTAACCGCAGTCAGCATCATACAGAACAGATAAATAAGCTAAGAGTGATTCAATTAGGAACTACACTTGTTGTGTGCACGAACACTACGAATCTTGGACAATGAGTGGTATAAGAACAAGACTGCATTATGACCTAGCTGGCGCATGAAATTCAGATCCACAGTGTATTTTCCAAAAACATCTGTCATGCGAAATTCAACTCGCTCGTCTTCACGCATAATAAGCTACGTACCGTAGGCGTAGGAAATGTGGCTCATTCGGTGGCCATTACACCAAGCAGTCAGCACAGGAACGCAATGGCACCGATTTTTGAATATAAGTAACCAAAAAATCTTCGCTAAAATAATTTGTTTACATAATTTAAAATAGTTGCGAGACACAAAGTTAAAGAGACATTGCCTCTCATCTTGTTTAGGTTGTACGACACCACTACCCAAAGGAATTTCATCATTTGGGAAAACAAAGAGTTGAAGCTAATGTAAAATGTATCTTAACGTGAGCTAGCCGTCGGAAGATGACCCTTTCGGTTCGCAACCGGTAACGGCCTTATTTAGATACGTAAATGGCATTGCAAAAAGTGGCTGGTTGCTGTTGTCTTCTCCGTAAGAACCAACCTATGTACTTAAGGCAGATTATGTGTTTGATAAATGTAACTCGATTGGCAGTTTAATCGTGCGGACGTTAAATCATTTCGGTGTTGTTTACCATTTCGCATTGTGGTGTTACAAGAACAAAACTTGATTAAAGTCTGTAGGTCAATGCCATTTACTTGTTGGGCAGATACCTGAAAACCGATTACAGTAGGAGTAATCCACTAAATTACAGGCCCATATCGTTAACGTCGAAATTCAGCAGGATTTTAGAACATATATTGTGTTCGAACGTAATGAATTACCTCGAAGAAAACGGTCTATTGACACACTGTCAACATGGGTTTAGAAAACATGGTTCCTGTGAAACACAACTAGCTCTTTATTCACATGAAATGCTGAGAGCTACTGACAAGGGATTTCAGATCGATTCCGTATTTCTGGATTTCCGGAAGGCTTTTGACACCGTACCACATAAGCTGCTCGTAGTGAAATTGTGTGCTTATGGAATATCGTCTCAGTTATGTGACTGTATCTGTGATTTCCTGCCAGAGACGTCACAGTTCGTTGTAATTGACGGATAGTCATCGAGTGCAACGGAAGTGATTTCTTGCGTTTCCAAGGTAGTGTTATAGGCCCTTTGCTGTTCCTCATCCATATAAACGATTTGGGAGACGATCTCAGCAGCCGTCTTCGGTTGTTTGCAGACGACGCTGTCGTTTATCGATTAATAAAGTCATCAGAAGATCGAAACAAACTACAAAACGATTTAGAAGAAATATCGAAATGCTGCGAAAAGTGGCAATTGACCTTAAATAACGAAAACTGTGAGGTCATCTACATGAGTGCTAAAAAAGAGTCTAACCAAAGACTGCGTTTTGTTGGCAGGACACTTAGAAAATGCAACAGACCTACTAAGGAGATTGCGTACACTACGATTGTCCGTCCTTTTTAAGAATACTGTTGCGCGGTGTGGGATCCTTACCAGACAGGACTGACTGAGTACATCGAAAAAGTTGAAAGAAAGACAGCACGTTTTGTATTATCGCGAAATATGGGAGGGTGTGTCACAGAAATGATACAGGATTTGGGATGGACATTATTAAAAGAAAGGCGTTTTTCTTTGCGACGGAATCTTCTCACGACATTCCAATCACCAACTTTCTCCTCCGAATGTGAAAATATTTTATTGACACCGAATTACATAGAGAGGAACGATCACCACGATAAAATACGGGAAATCAGAGCTCTTACGGAAAGATATAGGCAGGCGTTCATTCTTCCCGCGCGCTATACGAGATTGAAATAATAGAGAATTGTGAAGGTGGTTCGATGAATCCTCTGCCAGGCATTTAAATGTGATTTGGAGAGTATCCATGTAGGTGAAGATGTGCGGGACCGCCATCAGGATGGACCAGCGGAGAGCGAGCGAGTCACTGCAGGTTGGTTGGACTGTCGAGAGAGGGCGACGGAAATATGGAAAGAAGAAAGACGCCTCACATCTGCAAAGAATCTGTCCCTTTCGAAAATCGTCTCTCTGGACGTAGGAAGTGAAAGTTTTCGTTTTGGGGACCGCCAGTAACGCAATGAGATCGGCGTGCACCTCGCCTGGGTGTGCGTTTCTTTTGTCGGAAGAAGGGCAGTCCACGGAGGGCCTAGAGGTAGAGGGGTAGAGCGGGGGAGAAGGGGGGGGGGAGGGGAGGCAGCTCACACACAGCAGCGCCAGTGAGCTGTCGAAGGCGCCGGCAATGGATGCTCCGGCGGGCGGCGCGAAACAATTCAGAGAATCCGGCAAGCGCCGCCCGGGGCCGATAAATCCTGGTCTCTGGGGACCGGCACGCATCGGCACCGCCGCGCCCCTAGCGGCCGAGTCCGGAAGCTGCGCCGCACAGTACACGGGAACACACTGAGTGCCCCGTGCACCGCCACACACTGCACCTCCCAGCGTGACGCCAATGTGGATTGTACTTCCTGACCAAAACTGCACCCAAAAACGAAGGGCAACGCCGTGACCTGGCTATGGGACACACTTCCTACGTCATTCTTGAGTTACAACTCAGTGACGCCGTGCAGTACATGGCCTACCTCAGGGAATGGCTCCAAAGATTGCAAAGTTCACCGCAGTATAGTGAACATTTTGCCAACAGTTTATCGGTCGCGTTATTATACGTATATCAGAGGACGCTCAACTTACAGTGAATAATTTCGCTAGAAGTACCCCCTTTGTTTCTCTCCATTCTGATTTTTTTTTAGGATTGTTACCAAAAAGCTCTCTGTGAATAACTTGTCATACATTTGAATTGTTTCTGATTTAGTTCTGTTTTTAAACAATTTCTGTTAAGTGAAATATTGACCAGCTATTCACAATAACATTTTTCTGTTCATGTATTATTGTAGCGAAGTTATTTTCAGAAATAAATTTAAAAAATGCGCTTTCCTCTGGTGCATAATTTTCGGAAGTCGGGATTGCATTCGCGCTACACCTGGTGATCAAAAAGTCAGTATAAATTTAAAAAAATAAGCCACAGTATAATGTAGATAGAGACGTAAAAATTGACACACATGCTTGGAATGACATGGGGTTTTATTAGAACGAAAAAAGAACACCCCATTTTGCTAGACGCGTGAAAGATCTCTTGCGCATGTCGTGTGGTGGTGATCGTGTGCTCAGCTGCCACTTTCGTCATTCTTGGCGTCCCAGGTCCCCAGACCTCAGTCCGTGCAATTATTGGCTTTGGGGTTACCTGAAGTCGCAAATCTATCGTGATCGACTGACATCTCTAGGTATGCTGAAAGACAACATCCCACGCCAATGCCTTACCATAACTCCGGACATGCTTTACAGTGCTGTTCACTACATTATTCCTCGATTACAGCTATTGTTGAGGAATGATGGTGGACTTATTGAGCATTTCCTAAAGGTCATAATCTTTGCTTTGTCTTACTTTGTTATGTTAATTATTGCTATTCTGATCAGATGAAGCGCCATTATCAGATATTTTTTGAACGTCTGTATTTTTTTGGTGCTATTTAAAACCCATGTCATTCCAAGCATGTGTGTCAATTTGTACCTCTCTATCTGCATTATTCCGTGATTTATTCATTTTTCAAATTTATACTGACTTTTTGATCACGGGGTATATATATAAAACCTGCACTACACTCTTCTGTAGTAACACACACAGAGCTCCACCTGCCTGTAGCGCCTGTTTTCTACGCGGCGTTCGTGGGCTCGTTCTTCTCGAGGAATCTCCACATTTGTGGCGGAATGCGCCAGGCGTCGATAGCTGCGATATTCATTGCGTGAGTCGAAAAACTTGCACCATCCAGCAACCGTTCAGAACGCTCAGCTGTTTCTTTTTCATAATTTACAAGTTGTCTGGACATACAAGGGCAATGCGCCAACTCGTCATTACCGATTTGCTTGAAATTTATGCTTTTGTGCAAGGTCTGGCCAAAAATGGTACTAACAGAGGTGGGAGCTCGAGATGGCTAACAGTTCAGATAAAACAGCATTTTTGGTGTTGGTCGAACAACATATGAGCTATTTCCAGTCAGGTAGTGTGACTAGGGCCTCCCGTTGGGTAGACCGTTCGCCGGGTGAAAGTCTTTCGATTTCACGCCACTTCGGCGACTTGCACGTCGATGGGGATGAAATGATGATGATTAGGATAACACAACACCCAGTCCCTGAGCGAAGAAAAACTCCGACCCAGGCGGGAATCGAACCCGGGCCCTTAGGATTAACATTCTGTCGCGCTGACCACTCAGCTACCGGGGGCGGACATCTGCAATGAGGTGATTAAAGATGTTGGATATCTCCTAATATCGTGCCGGGCCTCCTTTTGCGCGGCGCAGTGCACCAACTCTTCCTGTAATGGGCTTAAGTTCCCTGAATAAATATTAAGCCATGCAGCCTGTGTCGCTGTCCGTAAATGCGAAACTGTTGCTGGTGCAGAACTGTAAGCACGAACTCACCTCTCCATCAGGTCCCATGAATATTGCATGGGATTCGTGCAGGGCGATCTGGGTTGCCGTATCAGTCCGTTCGAATTGTCCAGAATGTTATTCAAACCTATCGCGAACAATTGTGGTCCGGTGACATAAAGTCGTCGTTTGGTAACAAGGTCCACGAATGTCTGCAAATGGTCTCGAAGTAGCCGACAATGATCGGTTCAGTTGCACCAGAGGACCCAGACTGTCCCACGTAAACACACCCCACACCATTATGGAGCCACCATCAGTTTGCACAGTGACTTGTTGACAACCTGGGTCCTTGGCTCCGTGGGTTCTGCACCGCACTCGAACCCTACCATCGGCTCTTACCAACTGAAATCTGGTCTCATCCGACCAGGACACGCATTTTCTGTAGTCCAGGGTCCAACCGATACGGTCACGAGTCCAGGAGAGGCGCTGCAGGCGATGTCCTGATGTTACAAAGGCACCTACTTCGGTCGTCTGCTGCCACACTGCATTAAAGTCCAAATTTCGTCCACCCTATTCTTACGAATGCGTTCATCGTACGTTCCACATACATTTCTGCGGTTATTTCATACACTGTTGCTTGTCTGTTATCACTGACAACGCTATGCAAACGCCGCTGCTTCCGATCGTCACGAGAAGGGCACTTTTGACACGCAGGATTTAGCAATATCGAATTCCCTAATGATTTCCGAAATGGAATGTCCAACGCTTCCAGTTCCAACCAACAATTTCGCTTTGAATATCTTAATTCCCGTCTTACGGCCATAATCATGCCGAAAGTCTTTCCACATGATAACCTGAGTGCAAACGACAGCTCCAGCAATGCACTGGGATTTTATATCGTGTCTACGCTATATTACCGTCTTCTGTATATGTGCATATCGCTATCCCATGATTTTTTATCACGTCAAAGTACGTTAGTACAGTTTACTGGGATCGGTTAGCAGAGCTGAAAGAGTACGGAATAGTAACCCGTCGGTGTTGGAACAAGTCCTGTACGGAAATGTTTTCAATTTTTATTTTGTTTACACTGGAAATAAACCGAAGTAATGCTTCTATAGATGTTCCAGGGACATCAGCATTTTCCGTTGTGCTGTCAGACATTTTGGTCGACCCCGTACTTTCCTCAAGATCATCTGTCTCTTTTCACAGTATTCTCGAAAAATTCGCGTTACACGGTCGTACGCCAGCAAGGCATGAGCTCCTTAGCTGTAACTAGCGCTGTCCCTCCAAAGGTCGATGGGCCGGAATACGAATTACTTTAATTATTATCCCTTCTTCGAAAGTTATTTGCAGAGTCCTTGTGTGCGCTGTACTCACAATCCTTTCTTGGATACTGGATGCACCACAGGATTTTAAGTAGTTGTTCTTCCCGCACTCAACACGCGATTGGGACGGGGTATGGACGTAACATGTGGCGCCGTGCTAAGTAGACTGTGCCTCTGCACACGCTTCACAGTGGTTTCCAGAACATGCACACTGTTCGTCCAAAATATTGTGTGACTGATTCGATTCCCGGCGACGCCGACGCAGTGACTATGGTTGCAGCTTGACTGACAGCGGACAAGAAAGGCGAGCGTTCGACTGGTCAGTTGTGGGCAGGCAGTGGACGAGCGGCCACAGTGTTTCAACAGTGTTACGACACTAATCGCAGTGGAGCAACGTCTCTAAATCAGGTGTTCGAGACTTTCTACAGAACGTTTTGAAGGAGATAAAAGTGTGAAGTGTATCTTGCACAGCTTGACTCCCGAAGAAAAACTAAGATTTGGACGCCTGCCGTGATTTGATTGAAATGGAAAACTAGGACGTATCTTTTCTCGAAGCGAAGCAAATAATTAAGTGTGATTGATATGAACCTACCATACAAATGCAAAAATTCACATGAAAAGTCTAATATTTGGACGTCGTAATAGACATGTATGTTAAATGTGACGGGCGAGTTGAAAAATATCCCAAATGAGGTTGTTTGAGCGTTCTTTGCGTTGTAGTCAAGCGGGGGAGAGACTAGGCAAAACACATGTTGTTGTTGTTGTTGTTGTTGTTATCTTCAGTCCGGAGACTGGTTTGATGCAGCTCTGCATGCTACTCTATCCTGTGCAATGTTCTTCATCTCCCAGTACCTACTGCAACCTACATCCTTCTGAATCTGCTTGGTGTATTCATCTCTTGGTCTCCCTCTACGATTTTTACCCCTCACGCTGCCCTCCAATACTAAATTGGTGATCCCTTGATGCCTCAGAACATGTCCTACCAACCGATCCCTTCTTCTTGTCAAGGTGTGCCACAAACTCCTGTTCTCCCCAATTCTATTCAATACCTCCTTATTAGTTATGTGATCTACCCATCCAGTCTTCAGCATTCTCCTGTAGCACCACATTTCGAAAGCTTCTATTCTCTTCTTGTCCAAACTATTTATCGCCCATGTTTCACTTCCATACATGGCTACACTCCATACAAATACTTTCAGAAACGACTTCCTGACGCTTAAATCTATACTCGATGTTAACAAATTTCTCTTCTCCAGAACCGCTTTCCTTGCCATTGCCAGTCTACATTTTATATCCTCTCTACTTCGACCATCATAAGTTATTTTGGTACCAAAATAGCAAAACTCCTTTACTACATTAAGTGTCTCATTTCCTAATCAAATTCTCACAGCATCACCCGATTTAATTCGACTACATTCCATTATCCTCGTTTTGCTTTTATTAGTGTTCATCTTATACTCTCCTTTCAAGACACTATCCATTCCGTTCAACTGCTCTTCCAAGTCCTTTGCTGTCTCTGACAGAATTACAATGTCATCAGCGAACCTTAAATCTTTTATTTCTTCTCCATGGAATTTAATACCTACTCCGAAATTTTCTTCCGTTTCCTTTACTGTTTGCTCAATATACAGATTGAATAACATCGGTGAAAGGCTACAACCCTGTCTTACTCCCTTCCCAACCACTGCTTCCCTTTCATGTCGGTCGACTCTTATAACTGCCATCTGGTTTCTGTACACATTGTAAATAGCCTTTCGCTCCCTGTATTTTACCCCTGCCACCTTTAGAATTTGAAAGAGAGTATTCCAGTCAACATTGTCAAAAGCTTTAAGTCTACAAATGCTAGAAACGTAGGTTTGCCTTTCCTTAATCTTTCTTCTAAGATAAGTCGTAAGGTCAGTATTGCCTCACGTGTTCCAGTATTTCTACGGAATCCAAACTTATCTTCCCCGAGGCCGGCTGCTACTAGTTTTTCCATTCGTCTGTAAAGAATTCATGTTAGTATTTTGCAGCTGTGGCTTATTAAATTGATTGTTCGGTAATTTTCACATCTGTCAACACCTGCTTTCTTTGGGATTGGAATTATTATATTCTTCTTGAAGTCTGAGGGTATTTAGCCTGTTTCATACATCTTGCTCACCAGATGGTAGAGTTTTGTCAGGGCTGGTTCTCCCAAGGCCGTCAGTAGCTCTAATGGAATGTTGTTTACTCCGTGGGCCTTGTTTCGACTCAGGTCTTTCAGTGCTCTGTCAAACTCTTCACGCAGTATCGTATCTCCCATTTCATCTTCATCCTCTTCCATTTCCATAATATTCCCCTCAAGTACATCGCCCTTGTATAGACCCTCTACATACTCCTTCCACCAAAACACATGAAGCTTTAAAAACCGCCATCATAGCGTTTATCTATTTTTTTTTATTATAGTAGTCCCGAAGCTTCCTACGATTGAAGGGGTATGTAGATATAGTTTATGCTACAGTTCAGCTATACCGGTACTTTGAAATAGTATTTTCTTCTCAGGGTCATCAAATACGGATCAATACTGTTGGAGGGCACTACCATGTACGCCTGTGAGTCTTTCATGCCTCAAAGACAGACATATTGGGGCAGGCATTAATACCATGACAGAAGCAGCCTTCATTTCTTGAAAACGTGAGGGGCAGAGTCAAAGAGAGGCATTTTATGTTATTACATAAACTCTTATACTGTTGGGCTAGTGCCTAAGTTCATAGCGTTTTCCGTTAAGTTCAATAAACACAACACACACACATAACAGACTTTAGTCGTCAATAATATGTTCTCCTTCACTATATACAACAGTCTGCCAACGCTGGGGAAACTTTTCGGGTCTGCGACTGTAGAAATCACACGGTTTTGAGGCGAATGACACGTATAGCTGTGTTCGGAGCATATTTTCATCCGGAAAGAAAGTTCCTCGGAGCTTGCTAGATAGAGAGCAGAAACGTGAAAGTTTGAGAACACAAGATTAGGTTAGTAAGGTGGGTGAGGAATGCCTTCCCAATCCAACACCTGTATAGTGCTTTTTGTCAGTCTAGCAGAATGCGGGCGGGCGTTGTCTAGGAAAGGCGTCACTTCACGCAGTTTTCCTGGTCATTGTTCTTGGACTGCGTCTGCAAGACGTCTCAGTTGTTGACAATATATGTCAGCAGTGATAGGTACACCTCGTGAAAGCGATTCGTAGTACACCAGACGCACGATGTTCAACAACAACCGTAACATTATCTTTTGTGCACGCGCGCAGATCTTTGTACTGGCAGTTGTTGCTTTGTTTGGCTCAACCATTTCTTTCTTTCCTTCTTCACCACTACTACACAGGATAGAAATGGTCGGTGTTGCTCACGAGCCTATTAATGACGAGCCAGCAGAGATGCACGTATAGCCATCCGTTGATTTCTATGAGTTTGGTTTAGAGCATTCGGTACCAATACACCCGATTTTTGAACCTTCTTTTTCGTCGCACGATGGTAGAATGATCACAGGTCATCACATTCGCCAGTTCTCCAATACACTGATGTAGATCGTTATGGATTACTAGGTTTAAACGATCTTCGTCAAGCCCCGAAGGCCTTCCTGGGGAGTCACTAACGTCATAGTGATTCTCCTTAAAACAAGAAAACCATTTTCTTGTCGTGCTCTGTCCGGTGGAGTTATGCCCATACGCGTCGCAAATGTTTTTGGCTGCCTCCGCTGCTATCACACCTAGACTGAACCATTTCCCGTAGGTGGCCTGAGTGGCCGAGCGGTTCTAGTCGCTACAGTCTGGAAACGCGCGACCGCTACGGTCGCAGGTTCGAATCCTGCCTCGGGCATGGATGTGTGTGATGTCCTTAGGTTAGTTAGGTTTATTTAGTTCTGCGTTCTAGGGGACTGATGACCTCAGAAGTCAAGTCCCATAGTGCTCAGAGCCATTTGACCCGATTCTCGTAGCATCTCAACAGATGTGTGTCCACAGCTGTTTTCCTATCCACGAATGATGGATGTTCGCGCATGCACGCACGGACGAGGATGGCGTTGTTCACTATTCCAAGCCATGGTTGCGGTACGCGCATGCACGTGCCTTCCGTTTGAACGAAGCGTGTTGCTGTTGTGGTCTTCAGTCCTGAGACTGGTTTGATGCAGCTCTCCATGCTACTCTATCCTGTGCAAGCTTCTTCAGGTCCCAGCACTTACTGCCACCTACATCATTCTGCATCTGCTTAGTGTATTCATCTCTTGGTCTCCCTCTACGATTTTTACCCTCCACACTGCCCTCCAATACTAAATTGGCGATGCCTCGATGTATCGCAACATGTCCTACCAAACCTGTCCCCTTCTTCTTGTCAAGTTGTGCCACGCACCCCTCTTTTCCCCAATCCTATTTAATATCTCCTCATTAGTTACGTGGTCTACCCATCTAATCTTCAGCATTCTTCTCTAGCACCACATTTCGAAAGCTTCTATTCTCTTTTTGTCCAAACTATTTATCGTCCGTGTTTCCCTTCCATACATGGCTACACTACATACAAATACTTTCAGAAATGACTTCCAGACACTTAACTCTATACTCGATGTTAACAAATTTCTCTTTTTCAGAAACGCTTTCCTTGCCATTGCCAGTCTACATTTTATATCCTCTCTACTTCGACCATCATCAGTCATTTTGCTCCCCAAATTGCAAAACTCCTTTCTACTTTAATTGTCTCATTTCCTAATCTAATTCCCTCAGCATCATCCGATTTAATTTGACTACATTCCATTATCCTTGTTTTGCTTTTGTTGGTGTTCATCTTATAGGCTCCTTTCAAGACACTATCCATTCCGTTCAACTGCTCTTCCAAGTCCTTTGCTGTCTCTGACAGAATTACAATGTCATCGGTGAACCTCATGGTTTTTATTTCTTCTCCGTATTTTTCTTTTGTTTCGCTTACTGCTTGCTCAATATACAGATTGAATAACGTCGGGGAGAGGCTACAACGCTGTCTCACTCCCTTCCCAACCACTGCTTCCCTTTCATGTCCCTCGACTCTTATAACTGCCATTAGGTTGCTGCACAAATTGTAAATAGCCTTTCGCTCCCTGTATTTTACCCCTGGCACGTTCACAATTTGAACGAGTTTTAGCCTTTCGCTCCCTGTATTTTACCCCTGGCACGTTCACAATTTGAACGAGTATTCTAGTCAACATCGTCAAAAGCTTTAAGTCTACAAATGCTAGAAACGTAGGTTTGCCTTTCCTTAATCTTTGTTCTAAGATAGGTCGTAAGGTCAGTGTTGCCTCACGTGTTCCAGTATTTCTACGGAATCCAAACTATTCTTCCCCGAGGTCGGCTTCTACGGCTTTTTCCATTCGTCTGTAAAGAATTCGCGTTACTATTTTGCAGCTGTGACTTATTAAACTGATAGTTTGGTAATTTTCACGTCTTGCAACACCTGATTTCTTTGGGATTGGAATTATTATATTCTTCTCGAAGTCTGAGGGTATTTCGCCTGTCTCACACATCTTGCTCACCAGATGCTAGAGTTTTGTCAGGACTGGCTCTCCCAAGGTTGTCAGTAGTTCTAATGGAATGGAAGCGTATAATTATTATGTCTCTCGGTCGATTAGGCAGAATTTATCACTTATCACCACCATCAGCGGCAAATGGAATACAGATTCACTTGACAGCTGGCTACGATCTCGTTTAGCCCAAGCATTAAGCTATGGCATTCTGAGCACAGGGCTCAGTACACTACTGAACGCTCACTGGCCGTCACAGTAGGCGTGACGTAGGTGCGCAGAACAAGCGAAACTCGACTGCCATCGTTCGTGACCCCAGCAGCAGTCGGTGCGCCGGCATCCGCCACGCTTTCACCTGCTCCGAGGGGCTGGATCGCTCGTCTCCCCCTCCTCTTCCTCCTGATCGCTGTCGCACAGTGAAGGTACTCACTGAGCCATTCCGCTGGTTTACTTAACACAGGACCAGAACCTCTTTGGATTTTCCGCCACATTTCTAGACACAGTTTCGTTGTGCATCTCGCATTGAAATCCGCACCAAATTTCGAGCCTCAGTAAAACTTCGCCAGTCTTGGAGATTTTGCGCTAGTCTAAATTATACGTGCCTTTTTCGGTGCGCCTGCAGCAGCTTTCTGTCGTGTTTTGTGTACCAAGGGGGATCAGTTCCGTCTCTTATTAATTTGGTATGAATCTCTCGTGTGCTGTTGATGCTATTTCTTTGAACTTAAGCCACATATGGTCTTCACTTACATAGTCTGGGAAGATTGGAGACTGTCTCTTCGAAAGACGTCAACTGAAGTTTTAGCTGCTTTTATAAATAGATATATTTCGTGTTTACTTTTAGTGACTGTTTGTTACGGAGTTGAGCCTCGCTACGACTGCGTGTTCACTAATCCCTGTGCCCGTCGTGATGCTCAGGACCATTTGTGGCCAAGAGGTCAAGTGTGTTTCCGTAACCGTTTACAATTTGAATGGCCTCGTGTACTAATTGTTCAAAATATTTTTTTTAAAAAAAAGCATTTAGAACAATTAAAGAAGTTGTTTTCTATCTACAATAGGGTCTGAAAATAGATTTTTGTCAACATACGGAAGGTAGATTGAAGACACTGCCAACTATAATTGTATGAGTAGCGTATCTATTTGTGATGAGACTCAAGTTTTCTTTCAACTGTTCAGCACCTGTTTCATCTGAGACCAGGAGTCGGTAAAAGCAGCCAGTTTTTAATTTATTCCGGTTCTCGAATATAACCTCTGGTCATACTAACTCACAGGAACTATCTGCTTCAATGTCACATATTTTTTTCTTAAGTTGTCCTCCTTGTTTCTGTTGTAGTGCAGATCGTTACAATTACGGCTTTTCCCTCCAAAACCGAGAATGCTTTCTCTGTGACCCTGTAAATACCAGAGCTAAGCAATGTAGAACAACAACGTACGTTAGAAGCATAGCATTTTGTATTTCTTCATTTCCTTATTTCTAACATTTTAAAATTGTACGTTTATTTTAGATGACATGTCAATCATAGATGTTCTTATCTCTATTTACTGAACGTATTTTCAGTCATGTTTTGAACATTGTCCCGCTAAATTTTACCAACTAATGTTTCGAGGCAAGGGATATCGGATTTTAGAGAGTAAATTAATATGGAATATGCTGTTGTTCTTTTCAAATATTCACATTCCCACTTCTTTCCTTATTGTCTTTTGGGCATGAGTTGTAGTAATTAAAGTAGGCACAAATGCAGTGATAAAAAAGAAATGGCCGGCTGAGGTGGCCAAGCGGTTAAAGGCGCTACAGTCCGCAACCGCGCAACAGCTACGGTCGCAGGTTCGAATCCTACCTCGGGCACGGATGTGTGTGATGTCCTTAGGTTAGTTACGTTTAAGTAGTTCTAAGTTCTAGGGGACTGATGACCTTAGAAGTTAAGTCTCATAGTGCTCAGAGCCATTTGAACAAAAGAGAAATGATTAGCGTACATTCGCATTCTCTTTACAACGTTCCTTTCTTGTTGCTCCCCTGCCGATGGACTATTTCTTTCGCGATCAGTAAGCGCGAAAGGAAGCTACCGTACAGAAAAAGGGATCTATATTTATACTTGGCATAACTAATTACTTACTGACATAATCGTCGGTATTGCTTTCGTTTCCCAAAAGTTATAAATATTTCGATTTCGGAAAAGCAGCTCTGTATTTGGCCAAGATGTCGAAGGAGGACGACCCTTACATACTGGTTGTATCGAGTAAGATGTGGAGACGGCAGATTGAATAGCGGACAGAAGTAGTACGAGGAAGGGCGTCCCTCACCTGAGGGATCGCTACTCAACCTCCCTGGCGAAGGGGCAAGTGTGGCAAATGTCCGGCGTTCCTACTGCCACCGGTGAATGCAGACAGCCTCAGCGTGTGCAATGGGGGACACGGCGCGCTCCAGCCAGTGACGGACAGCTCCTGTCCAGCCACCTGCCACCCGCGTCGCCTTCCGCCTACCGCCGCACCTCCAGCCTCCGACACCAGCGCGTCCCGGAAGGCGGCGATTGGAACAAAGATTGGCGCTGATTGGCCGCCTCCTGGGGGCGGCCGCCACACCGGATGGGGGCCCCAGGCGGCGGGAACACACACACACACACACACACACACACACACACACACACACCACACACACACACACGCACACACACACACACACACACACACACACACACATGCTCGCGCACGTGGCAGGAAGGGCCAATCACGGCCGACAGGTAGCCCGGGACACAGCTGGGGACGTGCGCACCGAGGTCCACCGTACACACTACAGGCGGTGGCGCGCCGGGCGCATACGCTCTAGTCGGATGACTCGAGGACAGCAGGACGCACGTGCTCCACAACGGCGATGACTCTACATGTGCTCTCGGGGGATCATCATCATCATGATCATCTTCTTTTATTTAGCTTCGCCTCCTGCACACGGGATCACCGACAGAGCCTATCAACAAATCGGATCCTCGTCAGATGAGTGAAAGGAGTTTTCGGCACCACCTCAGTGGAATCACTCTACGTGGTGCTCGGAATCTACCCAGTAGACATTACGATAAGATATAGAGCGGCTCTGCACTGGCTTAACGTGGGAAGGCGCGACCAGGTTCGAAAGATCACTGGAGTACCAATTGACACGAGGCGCCATCTAAAAATCTGGAGGATGGATACCTGGCAAGGTGAGCGGGAGACAAGTGACACCGGCCGCTGGCTACATCAGTTGTTTCCCGATGTAAGGGAGAGACGAAAACTGAAACATATGGATCACAACCGCGTAGCGTCCACTTCTTCACAGGACACGGCCCTTATCGCCACGCATTTGAACTGGGCGAGGCTGAGGCAGACGCCGGCGTGCACGTGAGGGGAATGATTGCTCTCCAGAACACATCGTCTTTTTCTGCGGACGGTGTACCGACATCAGACACACAACATGAGCCGTGGCTGGCTCGAGTTATGCTTGTCTTGCGTTAAACCTCGGTTGCAGTCCTGTGGTTTTGTATCTCCTGCAGTTATCTCGCTAACGTTGCTGTCCTCTCCGTGAGTGACAGCAGCAGCGTGTATTGATACTAGTAGTTCTGTACTATCTTTGGTGAGGCGGATATTGTTTCCGACCGGGTGTTGTGTGACCAGTCGGTCGGTTGATGTGGAGCAGCAAGGAAGCCTCCGTCGCGCGTACTCTGGTTCAAATGACTCTGAGCACTATGGGACCTAACGTCTGTGGTCATCAGTCCCCTAGAACTTAGAACTACTTAAACCTAACTAACCTAAGGACATCACACACATCCATGCCCGAGGCAGGATTCGAACCTGTGACCGTAGCGGTCACGCGGTTCCAGACTGAAGCGCCTAGAACCGCACGGCCACACAAGCCGGCCCCTGTCTTTCAATTTCTTGCTCAGGCCTTGTGTCTTGCGTTTTGAGTGTAGCCTTCAGCCGATCTAAAGTTAATCAAAGGTGATCGATTAAAGTTTTGAGTGTTTTGCATCCTTGTTGTAATATTATGTGTTGATAAATAAAGTTTGTATGTCGAGTGCAACTGCCAGCAACTTATTTTGGCCCCTTTCCACAACCTAATCAGCTCTGTCCTGTTAGCCCAGGCATTTCACAATACACTCAAACCTCAAAAATACTCAAGGCACCATATTCGCAATGCTCAGAGACGAAGACCAATTGGCCATGTTAAACACTCTCACTGACGATATATCCATAGCGATCTATAGAGATATGCCCGAGACAGACAACGTGCCTATATGCAAAGACGGGAAGGAATCCAGAGCGTGGAAAGCAGCACTGATTTCGAGATGGAATCAGGACACTGATCCCGACATGACCGTAAATGAAAATGAAGAAACACCCTAAATAAGCAACACAACAGCCTTTAAAAAAAATTCGGTTAAGGTTTAGTTCAAATGGCTCTGAGCACTATGGGACTCAACTGCTGTGGTCATTAGTCCCCTAGAACTTAGAACTACTTAAACCTAACTAATCTAAGGACATCACATACATCCATGCCCGAGGCAGGATTCGAACCTGCGACCGTAGCAGTCCCACGGTTCCGGACTGCGCGCCTAGAACCGCGAGACCACCGCGGCCGGCGGTTAAGGTTTAGTTAGTAGGAGATCTAGAGTAGACTTTTATCTTCCTGATCTCGTTTCAATTCTTCCTAAAATTATAGTTATGGTTCACAATTTAATTTTCCAAAATTCTGTCATTTTCTTAAATGTTTAGTACCTTTTATCTATCCATCTTAAATGTAAGAAGTTTATTTCAAAAAAAATTTTCCGGTTCCATAATATGTCTGACAGTTCTGTCATAACTACTTCTTTGTTCAAAATGGTTCAAATGGCTCTGAGCACTATGGGACTGAATATCTGTGGTTATCAGTCCCCTAGAACTGAGAACTACTTAAACCTAACTAACCTAAGGACATCACACACATCCATGCCCGAGGCAGGATTCGAACCTGCGACCGTAGCGGTCACGCGGTTCCAAACTGAAGCGCCTAGAACCGCACGGCCACAACGGCCGGCTTCTTCTTTGTCTTCATAAATTCCTATCTTACATCCATAAATCGCTAAGTTTACGATTTTCGTTTCTTAATTACTTCTAAGCTTATAACTATTTAAAGTTGCACTATTATTAATCCTTTTAAAAAAAGAAATATATATCATTCTGTACACGTAAAAATTCATATTGTGAACGTACGACCTGTCTTAGTAACACGGTGGCAGGTCATTTGTAAATGGCGACAAATAAAATAAATAATCTTCTCCTTCGAATCCATCTTATTCATGAAACGTCTCTGATTATCCAGGCCGTTCACTGAGCGTCTTCGCATATGTAAAAATGGCGTAGTGCAAGGAGAAAGCACACTTGGAAACGGGAGTCGTTTCACGAAACGCGACGTGTAAATTGCGAATAAAAGAAAATCGTGACCCGCAGCAGAAAAGTTATTTATACACAAACCCATCGTTTTCACAGTCACAGGCTTTCAAAAAAAACGATTCACAATGGACGAAATGATCTCTCTTCTCTCATAGTCTGCTGTTCAGCACTACCTCCCACTGTTGCCGTCCTCGGTTCACATCAGACTTCACCTGCTCTCTGCGTCTGTGTGTTGTTGCCTCCCAATGGTCTTCTTCCAGATTCTGTCCGCTCCGGGACTGGTCTTTCTTTTCCCATTCTTTTATCGTGGGCCAAGTTTGGGTCTCACCGTGAAGCGCACCCAGGCAGCTGAAGTGGTCGAGGCGGCCGCTCCCGACTGGCAGCAAGTCCGGGTTCGAGTCCCTGTCGGGCACAAATTGTCAGTGTCGTCACTCCGGTACACAGCTGAAGGTTGTCTACGTCCACAACTATGAACATCTCACGCATGCCACTTCAACGTATTCCTCCCCCAACCTCCTCTGTAGTTTCTTTTAGGGGGTTGATTCAGAAGTGTCTTTCGTATTGTTCCATTCCGTTTCCGGTCTGTTCTCAGGTTATCCAATATCCCTCGTAGAAAGTCAGTCTGTCTCTACTCAGATCTTTCTTTGATCAGGACCTACATTCTGATTTATAGGTCAAAAATGGTAGATAATACGGATTCTATATAATGATCTTAGCTGTGGAAGGCGTTTTAAAATTGCTAACTATGTCTCGTATAGAATAATAAAATTTTGAGCAATTCCCTAGCCTCTCCGAAATTTCCTCCTTGATATTTGTTTTCCTTGTTACCTTACTTCCTAAACATTTGAAAGCATCTACTACTTTAATAATTTTGTAAATGCAGCTTATATCCTTCATCTTTTCACTCTTGCTGCTGACTTTCATTACCTCATGTTTCCTTCTTTACCTAATGTTTCCTGTACATACTGCAATCCCTGGAGTATTATCAAGTACCCTCTCAACCCCTGACGTTTCGTTTCCTTCTCCTCTTCTGGGTGCTCCACTCTTTTCTTTCTGCAGGCAGTGTGTTTAAAGGTGCAGGGAGTGGCAACTGACCCTTAACATAGACAAATGTAATGTATTTCGAATACATAGAAAGAAGAATCGTTTATCGTATGATTATATTATAGCGGAACAACCACTGGTAGCAGTTACTTATGTAAAATATCTGGGAGTATGCGTACGGAACGATTTGAAGTGGAATGATCATATAAAATTAGTTGTTGGTAAGGCGGGTGCCTGGTTGAGATTCATTGGGAGAGTCCTTAGAAAACGTAGTCCATCAACAAAGGAGGTGGCTTACAAAACACTCGTTCGACCTATACTTGAGTACTGCTCATCAGTGTGTGATCCGTACCAGATCGGGTTGACGGAGGAGCTAGAGAAGAGCAGCGCGTTTCGTCACAGGGTTATTTGGTAAGCGCGATAGCGTTACGGAGATGTTTAGCCAACTGAAGTGGCAAACTCTTCAAGAGAGGCGCTCTGAATCGCGGTGTAGCTTGATGTCCAGGTTTCGAGACGGTGCGTTTCTGGATGAGGTATCGAATATATTGCTTCTCCCTACTTATTCCTCCCGAGGAGATCACGAATGTAAAATTAGAGCGATTCGAGCGCGCACGGAGGTTTTCCGGCAGTCGTTCATCCCGCGAACCATACGCGACTGGAACAGGAAAGGGAGGCAATGACAGTGGCACGTTAAGTGCCTTCCGGCACACACCGTTGGGTGATTTGCGGAGTATAAATGTAGATGTAGAACACACACTGGAAACGACAAAAAATTACACATTTCCCTGCCTGACTGAATGAACTACTCTGTTGAAATAAATTCCATTTCAGTAACACAAGGATAACAATGTTCTGACAAAGAGAGAGCTTCCGCTACAGCGAAAACATACTAGTCGCGAATGAATGAGCGCAATAAAGAATGAATTTCCCTTATTGCACGGCCTAAGGCTGTAGAATAATTGGAAGTGGAAAACACCGTATTTCAAAAATACCACTGCGAGAGCGCGATGTTCCTTCCGCTCTGCTGGACCAGAAAGACGAGTGCCCGGCTGTTACGTTGGCACGCCTGCTCGGCGGCGGACAAACAGGATCCTCGTACGTCAGGGCGCGCGGCGTGAGCTGCTGCCTGCTCTTTCTTGGTTTCCCTCCGCCCTCGTATGTAAGCTGGTGGAGCTTCGCTACCAATTTCCGGTCGGCGGGCACCCACGACCACCGAGCGAGAACTAACTGGCCGAGGGGGCGCAGGAATTGGGGTCGCAAATACCAGCCGCACGGTGCTCTGCTCGCGGGAGAGAGGTTTTTGATTCTGCTTTTACGGCGCGCGAACGCATATTTTGGCCGGAATTTTCCCCAGTACGGAATAAAAGAATCAGGTGGAAGAAGCTATGCGCTTTCAACAAATAAGCTTACTTTGCACCGAAGCGTGAGATAATATACGTTGTGGGACGAACCTGCTTCTGGCTAGCGCTTTGTGCCCCTTCCTGTTATAGGTCACTGTAACGTTTCTGGCTGTGGGAGCCACGAGCTTTGTTCCCGTGTTCCGCATCTCAGCTGAGCGAAGGTACAGCAGTAGCTGACGATTGGAGTGAGATACAAACGACAGATGGTTTTAGAAGTGCGCGTATCGTCACTATCTGCACCAAATTAAGTAATATGGCTAGGCTGCTGTGACACAACGTGGGGAGATCTTCGTCCTGCCTGCACGCCAAAACTCATACTTTCGTTCATTTATTATTACTGAACTGTAACCGGGATCTGGGAATAAACATGCAGCTATAATCCGTTCGCCATAAGAATAAACCTAGTGTAAACATTACACTTTGTATTCTTCCGCGTTTGCTGGAACCTCACTGGACTTCCGTTTCACGTGGGACTGCTGCCATGCTGTCTCGGGTACTTTCAAGTACAATAAAAAGGGTGCGTTTTGTGCTGTGCGTTACGAGCACATCTACTTAGCGGTAATACGGGATTCACCGGCGCATGTCCCTAGGACAGCACTGGACAGCTGGTACAGCTAGCCTCCAGTCACACGTAAAAAGACACGAGCAGAGGAGCAATACAGCTTCGAATGTCATTTAATTTGTAAGCAGAATGAAATAATATACTGCTAATCTCCCACAATACGCTCCTTTGTCGACTAGACGTAAACTGCAACACGTTATCATTTTTAGCTAACGTACCGTTGTAATTAAAAACAAGGGTGATGAAACTTCCTGGCAGATTAAAACTGTGTGCCCGACCGAGACTCGAACTCGGGACCTTTGCCTTTCGCGGGCAAGTGCTCTACCAACTGAGCTACCGAAGCACGACTCACGTCCTGTACTCACAGCTTTACCTCTGCCAGTATCCGTCTCCTACCTTCCAAACTTTACAGAAGCTCTTCTGCGAACCTTCCAGAGTTCGAGTCTCGGTCGGGCACACAGTTTTAATCTGCCAGGAAGTTTCATATCAGCGCACACTCCGCTGCAGAGTGAAAATCTCATTCTGGAAGGGTGATGAAAATTACCACAGGGTAATGTTTCTCCACCAGCTGTGTGTAACGTAAAGGCAAAGGTCCCGAGTTCGAGTCTCGGTCGGGCACACAGTTTTAATCTGCCAGGAAGTTTCATATCAGCGCACACTCCGCTGCAGAGTGAAAATCTCATTCTGGAAGGGTGATGAAAATTACCACAGGGTAATGTTTCTCCACCAGCTGTGTGTAACGTAAAGGCAAAGGTCTCGGTCGGGCACACAGTTTTAATCTGCCAGGAAGTTTCATATCAGCGCACACTCCGCTGCAGGGTGAAAATCTCATTCTGGAAGGGTGATGAAAATTACCACAGGGTAATGTTTCTCCACCAGTTGTGTGTAACGTTAAGAGAGTATTGAAGGATATCACCGTACAGTTAAATATTCAAGCCACTGAAGGTATTAGTTACAGTCACTCGTCTGGTAATCTCTTAGCTCCTTCCTTATCCGAATCCGAGAAGTACATTTCAGTTCTGGAAGTGTCACTTGCTACGTTGATAACGAGCCTATAAACAACAGAATCTACGGAGCCAACCATGAGCAGCATTTTCTCTTCTTTTATGACGAGCCTTTCTATATCCCGCCAGCGTTCGGCAGTGACACGTGGAAAAGCTGCGTGCGTCATTTCCAATACGTCTGACAACTTAATCTTGTTACTTTCGGGCCAAATCCGGCAGCTTGGCTCCATATCAGTTCTGTTGAGTTCATATTGTAATGGTACAGTAGCAAATGTAAAAATGCGGCATTTGTATGATGTACTTGACGCTGAGAAAACGATTGCTTTTCATGTTTCTACGATACTTATCCACCTCAACGGTATAAAACGATGGAGATGGTCCAAATATAGAGGATTTGGTCTCTCAGTTTTGCCTTAAAAATTTAAACAACTTTTATGAATAGTCTTTCATAAAACATGCATCATTAAGAATTTGTATTTGAAATGGAAAAAGCAATTTCGAGTCCATTATGTAATTTGAAACAAGAAGACATGCATTATTCATAAAAAATAATGAGTTTTATAATTAAAAGATGCAGGTATTTCAAATTGAACGAGAAAAAAATGATATTCGTAAGATTTGAACACACGAATAATGACAATTGGTTAACAATCCATTACGCTATCAACTGCGCTATACTGTCATTCTATTTTTTTATTAACTGCAGTCGTCCGAAAATGTCAAAGCAGATTATCTCCGTAAATTTATGGAAAAAATTAAGAACAGCCTGTTTCTCGGCCTTTTTTTAAACCATATTCCACATGCGTGTTTCACTGCGGAACATAAAGCAGCCTCAGCTCAGCCATTTTCATACTGTGCATTAAAATCGCGACAATCAGAGCACAACGTTACAGAGGCTGTGACTGTACATGATTTTTGAAATAAAAACAACGTAGCTAAACCGAGATTAAGAAAAACGTTAATGGCTGTTAATACCTTTGAATATCTTAAAGTTTCATTTAACGTCACTTAGTAGTAAGATATCTAATACATAAGTAGGACCTACCAGTGTACCAATGTTACGGCTTCTAACCAATCTTCACGTTTGTGTTTATCAGGTTTATTCTTATGATGAACGGATTATAGTCCATTTTATAAATTTCAGGTACTATTTATTGTACCAGTAACATGTTTTAGAACCATTGCGTGGTCATTTTCAGGTGGAGGTGTCACAGGAAAATTATTGGTTGGATGAAGTGTAGCTACAGGCTGTGGAGGTGATGCTGGCGAAAATGACAAACTTAGTTATCGGCAACGAAACGTTTATGTACTTACGGTACACTGCAACGTGATGTCCATCGCAAATCCGTTTCCAGAAAATTCACATCCTTGGCAGTATTACATGATAATGTGATTTATTGGGTGATAATTATTGAACTATATGAAAAAAAACGTAAATTAGTTACAAACTACAGCTTGCTAACGCTTTATATTCAACATGTAAATGTCACTACAGATATTCAGATTTAGGTTATGACATGCTCGATATGCCTGCCATCATTGGCGGTGATGTGGCGCAGACGAATAGCGAAGTGCTGCATGGGCCGCTGAAGTGTCGGAACATCCATGCTGTCGATGACCTCCTGAATGGCTGTACACCTTGTCTTTAATACAGCCTCACAAAAAGGAGTCTCATGTGTTCAGATCCTGAGAATATGGCGGCCAAACGAGGCCCATGCCAGTGGCCTCTGGGTACTTCAGAGCCAGATGTGGTCCCCAAAGTGTCCCTCCAGGAAGGAAAACTCTCCTGCTTCGATGGGGTGGAGTTTCATCTTGCATCAACCATATCTTGTCGAAATCCGGATCATTTTGGATAATGGAGATGAAATTCTTCCGAAACCTTCACGTCTCGTTCGGTAGTAACCGTGCCATGAAGGAACATCGCAACGATTATTCGGTGACTGGACATTGCGCAGTACGCAGTCACCCGTTGAGGTTGGAGAGACTTCTCGCGGACTGTCAGTCCCCCAAATGCGCCAATTTTGCTTCTTGACGATCCCATCGAAATGAAAGTTGGCTTCGTCGCCAAACTAAACCACGCATTGCGCATACTAATTCCCTTCATGTCCCGCGACAAACCGCACAGTTTGAGCGTCCTAACGCGATCCGTCCAGAACTTATGACGATTTTACTTCATATAGTCCAAAATTGTCACCCTGTATGGGAAATGATTTGATGTAGATATCACGTTGCAGTGCCCCATCAGTACCAAAAATATAACTGTCTTTCCCTTTCGTCACCGATAACTAAATTTCCTCCATTTTCGCCAGCATCACCACTACAGCCTGTAGCTGCAGTTGGTCCGCGATATATAATGTTCCTGTAGCCCCTCCAGCCGGCCGCGGTGGTCGTGCGGTTCTAGGCGCTCCAATCCGGAGTCGCGCTTCTGCTACGGTCGTAGGTTCGAATTCTGCCTCGGGCATGGATGTGTGTGATGTCCTTAGGTTAGTTAGGTTTAATTAGTTCTAAGTTCTAGAGGACATGACCACAGCAGTTGAGTCCCATAGTGCTCAGAGCCATTTGAACCATTTTTTTTGTAGCCCCTCCACCTGACGATGACTCTGCAGTGGCACGAAAACCGGTTAATAGTACGATAAATCGCATTAAAAAAAACTAAAAACCGACTGGTTGCACGTTTATTCTCAAATAAATTGCCAGTTTGAATCGCATTTCCTGCATGTCGTCCATAATTGATATAATGAAACGAAGATTTTGTTTAAAATAATAGGGGAGGACGTCTTAATATTCAGCTATCGCTTTACGGCCAAAACATCGGTCTAGTATAAATTTTCAGACAGTTTTGGGTAACGAGAAGGAGCCGAATCTCACTGTGTAACATCCATCGCCTTCCCACCGATTAGACACCCAGCAAAACGGTTCAGGCTGGACACACTCATGGTTCAGTAGAGGAGCCGAACAGTGTGGTCGAATTCATTTCCGTGCGCGATTGTAATCGCAACTCTGCGAGCAATGTGTAGTACAAATGAGCTTACGAAGAATAAATTGATGTGTGAAACGTTTTCAGTAATTTCTGATACACTTAGTGGAATAGAAAGATTGTATTTGCAAAAAATATGGATGATTAGTTGCTTACCGTGTGATTCCTGTAGGCGTCCGTTTTACAACACGATATCTGTGACCAGTTCTCTGTTTTCTCCGACGCGATACTCAAAATAAAAAGCAGATTGCATCCCAATAAACTTCAGAACTTATGATTTCAGTACATGTGAACGTTAGCCAGTATATTTTAGTTCCACTGTAGCCTCACAGCAAGAACGGGCTGATCATCTACAGGCTACCTATCTGCTGAGGCGACATTGCGAAGAAGACGCCACGTTGCTGGACTTGTATATTTTGCTTTGATGCAGCTACTCCAGTGCAGACAGACAGCTACGTGTCACGTGTGGTAAAACGGAGAGCAGACTAGCAATCGCATTTGCACTGGTGGACCGACTTCCGCCACACGAGGTGTGGCTGATGCTGTCACAGAGTAAATACGCAAGCGCCAAAGATGAACGACCAACAGCGATGAAGCGTGAACTCACCTCAGTCAAATGCTGCATCTCTGGTGTCTACAGACAAATGAGTGTGGCAGTGCCTTCATTTCTGTAAGAGCTGTTGTTTTGTTTCGCCGCAACGAATTATCGTGAAACTCACACGGAACTTAGAAAAACTGCTACTCAGACCCATCTTTTACTAAATGGAGTGTATGACGAAGACTGTTTATCACTTACGTGAGTTTTTTAACGGATCAAGAGTTTATAAGAAGGCTGAGACTAGGAAACCCTTCAACATCGAAAGCGGATGAAAATATTGAAAAATAGGTAACCTGATTTGATCTGACCTTCAGCTGAGTAGTCAATCGACTGTTGAAATGTAAAAATTGATAAAGAATCCGTAAGGCAAATTCTAAATTATAAATTTAACACGATAAAGTTCGTGCGACATTGGTGACGAAAATTCTCAGGATGGAAAGTAAGAAGGTCTTGACAATGTTTATACTAATACTTTGAATACCATGGAAAATGATCCTAATTTCTTGGAAAGAGTGATAGCATAGGACAAATCTTGGTTTCTCATTTATCGTCCAGAAACGAAGCACAAATACATGCAATGGAAGGAGCCAACTACACTGACAGCGAAAAAAACTCGTAAGAGCTTATCGAGATTCAAAGCAACGATGACTTTTGTTTCGATATTCATGGAAATGTCTGTCTTCAGTGGGTTTCTGAAGGTGAAACCATTAAATAACGTTACCATCTTAGGGTCGTTACTCAACTCCGCGTACAATAAGAAAAAAGGCCCGAATTGTGAAAGAACATGTCATGGGTTCTGCATCGAAATAGTGGTTTCCAGCGAAGTACGGTGTCCCAGTGTTAGGCTATCGACCTTATTCGCCAGACGTACTACTATGCGAATATTCTCTATTCCCCAAAGGTAAAGTCTGCATAAAAAGGAACTGTTCAGTCCACTGAAGCAGCGAGAGGAAAAGCGGCATACGTCAATAAGGTGCTCACACAGGAAAACTTCCAGAACTGTTTCGGTCAATGGAAAATTTGCCTGGAATGAAGGAGACTAAGGAGAGTATTGAGGATGAAAGTATGCATGTTTTTGACATGAGATGTTTCATAGCAGTAGTCCCCGTATTTTATAGTCGCACCTCGTACTCAGTAGTGACGTAGTGTATGTTCCAAATACACGTGTTTAGCGAGGTTCGCCGTACCACCATCAGACAACATTAAGGCGAAGAGACAGTCCACACAACACTAGAGTGAACTTCACCTGCACAACGATTTATTTCCAACGATGAGTGACAGTTTAAGATCACACACCTATACAGTGTGTTGACTGTAAGACGGCAGAGTTGCGAGGGGTGTGCGGGGATGGTTGGTTTGTGGGGGTTAAAGGGACCAGACTACTTAGGTCATCGGTCCCTTGTTCCACGACCATAATAATACACGAAGAAAAGTCCAACAAGCAATAAACACATAACCGAGACGACAAGGGACGACACAGTACAAGAAAGACATAGACGAAGACCAGAGAAAAGAGATTAAAAGACACACAGAGTGCGACGGTCATTGGCCGACCATGAAAATAAAACTGGAAAGGCCAACAACCAAGGGACACATTAAAACACCACAAACTAAAACCCCAGGCCAAAAGCCACAGTCGACACTAAAAAAAATAAAAAGGGACTCTCATATTGAATGATAAAAACCCCCTGCTCGAATAAAACGGAGAACTAAGTCGGCCATAGTAGAGTCATCGGTTAAAAGAGCAGGGTGTGCGGGGAGATGAGGAAGCAAGCATTGGCTGGCGAGGGTAGGGGAGGGGAGGCGTTGAGGGGGGGGGGGGACAAGGCACGAATACCACTTGCAGTGCTGGCACTACAAATTGCGCGTCATGCTTACACGAAAGCAGACGAAAGGCTTGGTAGTAAAACTCGCTTTAAATGTTGTTCATAAACGAAACTGAAATCTTCATGTACATTAATATGTCTACTATGCGCTCACAAACGATTCATCCAACTGCAATGAAACTTTGGTGAGTTGTTCTCCGAACTGGAAGCAGTGTTCCTGGTTGAAATTATCGATCATTACTTCGATTTCTCCACTTCTTTTCCTAAGTCAAAAGAGAGAGAAAGATTTATAACAAAATGCCTTCTGCATTGCATGTATTTTTTCTGCATTTGGAAATGTACTGTAATATGAATGTATTTCGAAATAATACAGTAATCAGTGATGTTTCCATACAAAGCAATACGGTAGCAAGGAAAAATGAAATGTAAGGTAATTCGGACGAAATAGGGAGCTCCTTCAAAGTGATCACGAACAAAATATCTGAAATGGAAACTCACCTTTTCTTGCCAGGCGTTTGTGGAGATATGCCAGGATGATTCTTGGAAAAGTGTTTGAATCTCCCAATGCTACGCATGCTTTGTCCTGTGTATGTAGCAGCTCTCACTGAAGATTTGTAAATGGGGTGAAGCAATTTTTTCTGCTCCCTTTCCCTTTCGCAGCACTCAATCACAGGCAATATAATTTTGCGAGCATCGCTACGTAAAACTGGTTTCCTTCTAACCGTAGGCCTACCGGTAGCGGTTCTTGGCGATTCCCGAGATGGGCCAGCAACTGCCCTTCACCCATTTTGATAATGTTCAGCACAACTGCACAACAAAAACACGCAGAACAGTACAGCGCAAAACAATAACGAAGCAGACGACAATGGAACCTTGTACAACACAGTCAGTTACGTAATGTTGTCAGCAGGCGAAACTGCGTGCCTACCGAAGCCTCCCGACGTTTACCGACTTCTACCGATTCAGGAATAGGGAGAGGTCTGCCATGTAAAAGATTACACACTGTACGAAAAACAAGAAGTAGCAGCGCTTCGTGTCAAATTGACTCTTAACAGAATGGACAGCAAAACTTTTCCGTTTTGAAGGAAGTTCGATTTTACGGAGACCCAGTTTCTGCCGTACCTCATTTACTGCAATAGTAGGAACTGCAGATTTATTTATTTATTTATTTTTTGCTTGGTGTTGCTGTGGACAAATTTTGAGCCCTTCAAGCTGGGAAAACTTTATCAAATGATGAGTTTTTGCAGGAAACGTATTATATTTACTAAGGCCTATAGGATCTGACAGCTTAGTTGCTCGTTACGTCATGGCAACGTCATGCGGCCACTGTAAGCGTTTCAGTAGAAAATTCTAAAGTCAAATAAGCGAATGTTTTCGTTTATTTAAATACTAATGTATCCGTATAAAAATGTTATTCTGATTAGACTCCCTCCAATTGGAAAAAAACTACAAGAAATTGTCAGTGTCTCTTTTACATCGTTATGAAGGCTAAACCTTCCAGAGTATCGCAATACTGCCTGTTTTCTGCACCCGTCATTGAAGACGAATGGCATTGTAGAAGCAAGAAGAGGTGTTACTGCAATATGTTTCCTTTCTATCTGTCGTCTCATAAACTACAATAATGGAGCGCCCTAAAATTCAGACTAATAGTCATAGAAACGGAACACGAATTTAAAAGCAGAGGTATCAAACAAATTTTTTTTTTTAATCGTATCAAAATCTTAAGTCGTGTAGACATTTAATTCGACAACGGCTCTTTCTTTGCGGAGTAGTTTATCCTGGCGAGGTCCGCACCTCAGGTTGAGCCTAGGGCGCCTGGATGTAGGTCCTAATACGGTTGTGCGCCTAAGTCGCGTCCGTTGCCTGGGTGACGGCGCTAGTTCTGCGAGAGCAGCCGGCAGGTAGCTGCAACAGGTGGTGTCGCGCTGCAGTCGAGTGCCTGTGTTTGGCTGACGTGTCGGACGCAAGTGTTCGTGGCGTGGACAGCAGATACGCTGAGACACTAGCTCGTCAACACTGAGGGCATCGACCTGTCGGTAAGTGAGAAAAGCCACACAGTACCAGAGACCAAGAAAAACTACGGCGCCCTCAAGGACTGTGTTCTGTGGCTCCATAGTATGGTATGTACAGTACTGGGCAGAATGAGCGAGACCCCTCTACTTTCCGTTATGCTGATCCGCGCAGCTTTAAAGTCTGCTACACAGCATAACAGGCAACGCGACGAAGTGCTACCAACATAGTATGCCCAGGCGTGAAATTGAAAAACTAACCGAACTTTGTCAGACTGTTTTCAATCATGTCCAAGTCTATATTAATGCTGATTAGTGTGTTAAACACAACACGTAAATATAAGATATAAATGAAGGAAGAAACTTTAATTAGTATGAACTGTACCAATAAAAATGAATTTCAGCTTATCGATGTAACATAACTGTTTTAATAAGACAAAAAGTACGCCATATCGTTTCTAATTAGCAAAATATTATGCGCATTCGGCCACGAAACGGTCTGTGTCAACGTTCAGATCAGTCATACTGCATTACCGTTGCTGACCTACCATGAAAGTGTGCAAATTTAGCAATGCGTGAAGATTCATAGCGAAATTCAGTTAAAAATCATTCAGTGCCACACTTAAGTCAGTTCAATTACTGACAGAAGCGGAAAAAGTAGGCAGTAACAAGTATGAAATTCTACAAGGGATTAATATTGACATCCACAGGGCGCCGGTACAGAATAAAGGTAGCAAAAAAAACGAATTGGGGGTTCGAGAATTTCTTAAAATTGCTTTATTCATAGTCTATCTGCCTCCATCGAGATTAGAACCGAAAACAAACTAGACGTCCCTTGCAGCAGTAAACACCTTTCACTACGCTAGCAGACAACCCAGGCAAACAGCCCTCTATTATTACCCCAGACATGAATAAACCAGCAATTTCGCAATGAAAATGGCAAAATGATCTGCAGTTTCTGTTGCATAGAGCATCCTGGACTCAAAAACATGAATTTTCTACTTTTATGTCACCGCCTATGTGACAATCATTCGGGATGTTTATCGAAATACGAAATACTGTTATTAGCGAGTAAATTTAGTAGGATAATTCTACACCATCCCAGGAAATAAACCGCCAAATAGCGACATAGACTCGCCACAGCCAGGAAACGTTCATTAGCCGAAGTGTTTCTTAAGCTATGGGATTACTCGCACTTCTAAAACGCGGTGGCATTAATACTAGGAACTGAATTACCACGTGTATAGGCAAATGGATTTTATTTGCTTTCTCTAAATGTGATTTGGATCGAAAGGGTAGCTACGATTAATATGCTGGTGTATCAACTGCATAACTACAACATTTCGAATAAAGAGTAGGGGGAATTATTTATGCGGCCCTCGTCTTCAGTAACTGTCGTAGCTATTTTCGTTGTTAGGATTTAGTCACCTAAATCGGTAAAAATGGAACCTTATTAGTCTCACTTTCTTGACCGTCTATCTGTCCACCCAGTCCTTCAAACCCGTTTACCCCGAGTACGGTTCCACATAATAAGCAAAAATGTATCGCATTTCTTGCGGTATCCGGTCCCTTGGTGGTGTAAAAAAGGTCAGCTTATATGTGAACGCAATCTAAAGATATGGCTGTTTACGTAAAGAAAATTTACACAACAACAATCCACTGTGACTGGTCTGAACGTTGACACAGAGCGTTTCGCTACCGAATGCGCATAATACACTCCTGGAAATGGAAATAAGAACACCGTGAATTCATTGTCCCAGGAAGGGGAAACTTTATTGACACATTCCTGGGGTCAGATACATCACATGATCACACTGACAGAACCACAGGCACATAGACACAGGCAACAGAGCATGTACAATGGCGGCACTAGCACAGTGTATATCCATCTTTCGCAGCAATGCAGGCTGCTACTCTCCCATGGAGACGATCGTAGAGATGCTGGATGTAGTCCTGTGGAATGGCTTGCCATGCCATTTCCACCTGGCGCCTCAGTTGGACCAGCGTTCGTGCTGGACGTGCAGACTGCGTGAGACGACACTTCATCCAGTCCCAAACATGCTCAATCGGGGACAGATCCGGAGATCTTGCTGGCCAGGGTAGTTGACTTACACCTTCTAGAGCACGTTGGGTGGCACGGGATACATGCGGATGTGCATTGTCCTGTTGGAACAGCAAGTTCCCTTGCCGGTCTAGGAATGGTAGAACGATGGGTTCGATGACGGTTTGGATGTACCGTGCACTATTCAGTGTCCCCTCGACGATCACCAGAGGTGTACGGCCAGTGTAGGAGATCGCTCCCCACACCATGATGCCAGGTGTTGGCCCTGTGTGCCTCGGTCGTATGCAGTCCTGATTGTGGCGCTCACCTGCACGGCGTCAAACACGCATACGACCATCATTGGCACCAAGGCAGAAGCGACTCTCATCGCTGAAGACGACTCGTCTCCATTCGTCCCTCCATTCACGCCTGTCGCGACACCACTGGAGGCGGGCTGCACGATGTTGGGGCGTGAGCGGAAGACGGCCTAACGGTGTGCGGGACCGTAGCCCAGCTTCATGGAGACGGTTGCGAATGGTCCTCGCCGATACCCCAGGAGCAACAGTGTCCCTAATTTGCTGGGAAGTGGCGGTGCAGTCCCCTACGGCACTGCGTAGGATCCTACGGTCTTGGCGTGCATCCGTGCGTCGCTGCGGTCCGGTCCCAGGTCGACGGGCACGTGCACCTTCCGCCGACCACTGGCGACAACATCGATGTACTGTGGAGACCTCACGCCCCACGTGTTGAGCAATTCGGCGGTACGTCCACCCGGCCTCCCGCATGCCCACTATACGCCCTCGCTCAAAGTCCGTCAACTGCACATACGGTTCACGTCCACGCTGTCGCGGCATGCTACCAGTGTTAAAGACTGCGATGGAGCTCCGTATGCCACGACAAACTGGCTGACACTGACGGCGGCGGTGCACAAATGCTGCGCAGCTAGCGCCATTCGACGGCCAACACCGCGGTTCCTGGTGTGTCCGCTGTGCCGTGCGTGTGATCATTGCTTGTACAGCCCTCTCGCAGTGTCCGGAGCAAGTATGGTGGGTCTGACACACCGGTGTCAATGTGTTCTTTTTTCCATTTCCAGGAGTGTATTTTGCTAATTCGTAACAGTCTGGGGTACTTTGTCTTACTAAAATAGTTATGTTACATCGATAAGCTGAAATTCATTTTTATTCGTACAGTTCATACTAATTAGCGTTTCTTCTTTCACCTGTATCTTATATTTACGTGTTGTGTTTCCACAATAATTAGCATTAATGTAGAATTCGACGTGACTGTAAACAGTCTGACAAAGTTCGGATAGTTTTTAAATTTCACGCCTGTACATACTATGTTGGTAGCACTTCGTCGCCTTGCCTGTTATGGTGTGTAGCAGACTTTAAAGCGGTGCGGATCAGCATAACGGAAAGGCGAGAGGTCTCGCTCGTTTTGTCCACGTCTGTACATACTGAGCGGCTGTAGTGTCACGGTCATCTGCGGTCAAAAATGGTTCAAATGGCTCTGAGCACTATGGGACTGAGGTGATCAGTCTCCTAGAACTTAGAGATACTTAAACCTAACTAACCTAAGGACATCACACTCATCCATGCCCGAGGCAGGATTCGAACCTGCGACCATAGCAGTCGCGGGGTTCCATACTGAAGCGCCTACAACTGCTCGGCCACTGCGGCCGGCCGATCTGCTATCAGATGCAGCTCAGGGGGCCGGTCTGCAGGCACTAACTGTGAGCAGGGTTTCCGCCATTCACACTAGGGTACAACCACGCTCCACTGGCGAGTACTCACTCCTGTTGAACAGCTTCAATCATTTGAACAAGGTCGCATTGTGGGCCTGTAGGAAAGTGGATGTACCGGGTGATCAAAAAGTCAGTATAAATTTGAAAACTTAATAAACTACGGAATAATGTAGATAGAGAGGTAAAATTGACACACATGCTTGGAATGACGTGAGGTATTATTAGAACAAAAAAAAAAAAATTCACAAAATGTCCGACAGATGACGGTGGACAGCAAAACTTCAGTGACTGCGCAGGACAATCGTGTATAAAAGGAGCTGTAATGAGAGAGAGAGAGAGAGAGAATCAGATGCGCCAGCAGTCGCAGCTTGTTGACTTTACCTGAAAAAGCGCTTTTAGTGAAGCTGCATTATCAGAATGGGGAATTTGCTAGTTCAGCGTTACGATCCTATCGCCATAGGAAGGGGATTCGAACGGGTAAAGGTCCGTTGGCAAGTGCAGCTGTGGCGAGAATGATTTCGAAGTTCGAAGCCACGGGTTGTTTAGACGATAGACCCCGTAGTGGCCGACCGAGCACAAGGCTTAATGCTGCTGAGACAGTTCAGGAAGAAATGGAGACTGTAGCGGGTTCGTCCATGCACGGGGGAGGTCAGCGCTCGTGCAGTCGCACGTCACACCGGCATTCCATGCACTACTGTTTCATTGGCACTTATGAAAATCCATCGGCATCATGAACTATTACATGGCGATTTAGCGAAGTGCAAGGCATTTGTGGTGTGGGCGTTTCAAAAGATGGCGGAAGATGACGATTGGTTGAGTAACGTGTTGTGGACCGACGAAGCTCATTTCTCGCTCCGAGGGTCTGTTAACTGCAGAATTTGGGCTACCGAAAATCCTAGAACTGTCGTGGAAACTCCACTGCACGACGAGAAAGTCACGGTATGGGTTGGATTTACCACATCTACCGTTATTGGTCCTTTTTTCTTCAAGGAAATGCGTGATTCTGGTTTTGTAACTGTTACCGTGACTGGTGAGAGGTACTCCGATATGTCACAGAATCGCATCATCCCCAGCCTGGCTGATAAACACCTCCAGGAACGTACGATGTTTATGCAGGATGGCGCTCCACCCCATATTGCTAGACACGTGAAAGATCTCTTGCGCGCGTTGTTTGGTGGCGACCGTGTGCTCAGCCGCCACTTTCGTCATGCTTGGCCTCCCAGGTCCCCAGACTTCAGCCCGTGCCATTATTGGCTTTGGGGTTACCTGAAGTCGCAAGTGTATCGTGATCGACCGACAGCTCTAGGGATGCTGAAAGACAACATCCGACGCCAGTCCCTCACCATAACTGCGGACATGCTTTACAGTGCTGTTCACAACATTATTCCTCGACTACAGCTATTGTTGCAGAATAATGGTGGAAATACTGAGCGTTTCCTGTAAAAATCATCATCTTTGCTTTGTTTTACTTTGTTATGCTAATTATTGCTATTCTGATCAGATGAAGCGTCACGTGTCGGACATTTTTTGAATTCTTGTATTTTTTTGGTGTTCATCAAACCCTATGTCATTCCAAGCATGTGTGTCAATTTGTACCTCTCTATCTACATTATTCCGTCATTTATTCAGTTTTCAAATTTATACTGACTTTGTGATCACCTGGTACTTTTCAGCGGCCAACCAAGCATCATTCAGGAAGCAAATCCGGGCCCATGTTGCAACTCCTGTGTCACCGAGACCACCACTGGGAAACGCTTGCTTGCAGCAAGGTTGCGGTCACGTGTGCCTCTGACCACGCTACCACTGAAGCCACGACACCACCAAGAATGGCTAATCAACACGTGGAGAGTGATCAGCGAGGAGAGACTGTATGTGAGTGATGGACGTACATGCAAATGCCGAAGATCTGGTAAGCCGCCTGTCCCAGAGTGCATTCGGCCACTACACACAGGTCCCACCTTAGGTTTCATGATGTGGGGGACCATCAGTTACTGCGACGCAACGTGCGGTTCGTGGGTTGCAACAACAGCCCTGGCCAATAAAGCCAATAGATCTTCAGCCATTTGAACACGTACTGGACGTGATGAAGAGGGAACTTACTCGCTCTCCAGAGCCTTGAAAACCCACTGCTGAATTGCAACAAAAGGCGCAAGATAATTGGGAGTGTATATCAAACGATACTATTCGGTATCTATGATCGATCGCGTTCTTCCACGCCAGATGGGGTTCATTATGTACTGGTGCGAATTCTCTAGGGACCCTAAGTTTAATTTAGTCTGTATTCGTTATCATACTCTCTTACAATGATAAACTACCTGTCACCTCAGTTGTGAATGGAATGACGTTGTGCTAGCGCATGTTTTTCTGTCAGTTTATATACTTGATACAATGGACTGCAGGGGGTATTTCGTACCAGTATTACTCCCAAGGGGAAGGCCTGCAGACACTGCTAACCGATTCAGCCACGTTCGTCTGGTCGCTAGTGTACTGTACCATCTGAATGATTTTGATTCAATAAACCACAGTTTTTGGGTAGACCACCTCTTAAGTTCGATGATGAGCAACCGTCTTAAAATTGATGGGATTGAAAGACTAACAGGAAACCGGACATTTTTTTATCATCATATACTGAAGAGCTAAAGAAACTCGTACAGCTGCCTAATATGGTGTAGGGCCCACGCGAGCACGCGGAAGTGCCGCAACGCGACGTGGCATAGGATTGGACTAATGTCTGAAATAGTGTCAGATGGAATTGAAACCATGACCCCTGCAACGATGTCCATAAATCTGTAAGAGTATGAGGAGATGGACATCTCTTCTGAGCAACACGTTGCAAGGCATTCCAGATACGCTCAATAACGTTCGTGTCTGGGAAGTTTGGTGGCCAGCGGAAGTATTTAAACTCAGATGAGTGTTCCTGGAGCCACTCTGTAGCAATTCTGGACGTGTGAGGTGTCTCATTGTCCAAGTCAGTCGTTTAAACATCACATCTCCGACGTCGTTGCGACCGGAATATCTTGCAAGAACGGGATCAACGAAGACTGAATAGTTCTACGTGACGAAAGTGCAACGCTTCTGCAAATTGCTGCAGATTTCAATGCTGGACCATCAACAAGTGTGTCAGCGCGAAACATTCAACGAAATGGGGTTTCGAAGCCGATGGCCCACTCGTGTATTCTTGATGACTGCACGACACAAAGCTTTACGCCTCGCCTGGGCCCGTCCACACCGACATTTGACTGTTGATGAGTGGAAAAATGTTGCTGGTCGGAAGAGTCTCGTTTCAAATGGTATCGAGAAGATATGGACATTTACTGGTATGAAGACAGCATCACGAATCCACGACCCTGCATGTCATCAGGGGACTGTTCAAGCACGTAGAGGCTCTGTAATGGTATGAAGCGTCTGCAGTTGGAGTGATGTGGGACACCTGATACGTCTAGGTACAACTCGGACAGGTGACACGTTCGTAAGCATCGTGTCTGATCACCTGCATCCATTCATGTCCACGTTGAATTTCGAAGGACTTGGGTAATTCCAGCAGAACAACGCGACGCCCCACACGTCCACAATTGCTACAGAGTGGCTCCAGAAACACTCATCTGAGTTTAAACACTTCCGCTGGCACCAAACTTCCCAGACACGAACGTTATTGAGCATATCTGGGACGCCTTGCAACGTGCTGTTCAGAAGAGACCTCCATCATACTCTTACGGATTTATGGACACCGTTGCAGGATTCATGGCTTCAGTTCCCTCCAGCACTACTTCAGACATCAGTCGAGTCCAAGCCACGGTGTGTTTCTGCACTTCTCTGTGCTCGCAGGGGCCCTACACCACATTAGGCGGCTGTACCAGTTTCTTTGGCTCTTCAGCGTACAATGCCACTTTTCTAAATTTTCTCGATCGTGTCTCGACAAAAAGAGAATCGCCTTCGCTTAAGATTCTCATTGTGGGCACATTAGGCACATGTGACGGCATTGGAGGCAACACAGTGTCGAATATAGACTCCTGATGAATGCTACCCCCCATGTGCTGGTAACCAGGATCCCACAGCAAATGCGCCAAGGAAATCAGTTACTCCTTTGGGAGCAGTGGGACCTGAGGATGGCGGTAATGTGCAGCCGAAACTAGTCGTGTGTCCAAACACGGACATTCTCAAGATACAGCTGTGGTGGTACTTTTTCTCATATAAATCATCTGCTCGTCCATGTAGTAAGATGGACATCCTTAAATTGAACTTACAGAAAATGTACTAACATGGAACCTACCTGTTGCACTTCATCAGTGGTTCAGAGGTTAATGCAGTGGGTTTCAGTCCGAAGAGTTCATCTCTCCACGCTACTCTAATCTGGGCAAACCTCTCCATCTCCGAAAAACTTACACCCTTCTGAATTTTGCAGTATTCATCTCTTCGTCTCCCTGTACGATTTTTATCCCACATACTTCTCTCAAACACTACGATGGACATCCCTTGATGTTTCAGAGAGTGTCCTATCAACAAAATCCTTATTCAGGTCAGGTTGTGCCATAAATTCCTTTTCTCCCCCAATTCTATTCAGTACCCCAGGATTAGTTACGTGATCTACATGTCTAATCTACAGCATTCCTCTGTAGCACCTCATTTGAAAATCTTCTATTCTCTTCTTTTCTAAGCTTTTTATCGTCCATGTTTCAGTGCCATAACTGGCTACACTCCATAGTAATACTTTCAGAAAAAGACTTCCTAGCATTCAAATCTATCTTCGATGTTAACAAATTTCTGTTCTTCAGAAATGATTTTCTTGCCATTGCCAGTCTACGTTTTATATCCTCTCTACTTCGCTCATCATCAATTATTTTGCTGCCAAAGTAATAAAACTCATCTACTGTTTTAGTGTCTTCTAATCTAATTCCCTCAGCATCACCTGATTTAGTTCTATTACATTACATTACATTTTGTAATGACTGGGGTTCCTTTCTAAAACTGCATTAACCTGTAGACAGAAGTATTTCTACCTCAAGGAAGTTTATTGCATTCGAACTGAAGATACATTTGAACCAATCCTGTATCAGACGATGTCAAGGATACCATTCCGTAATTTTGCGGGTCCGCTCTTTTACCCATCTTAAATCGAGAGTCAACTGCGTTTTCCTTTTTTCGGTCGCTTGGAACTTTGTATTCGGCGAGAGACTTGCGATAAATCGAAGCTAAGTAAGGGGCGAATACCGCAGATCACTCTCTGTAAAAGCGAAGTGCGATTTCATTTGGATCTGGCGACCTATTTGTTTTCAGCTCCAGCTCTTTCCCCTAACTCTCTCTGCCTCCTTTGACGCAAAGCAGATGACTGGATTGTAGGCAACACACAAGGCATTCGCTCACCGCAGAGCGGCCACACCCTGCTGCCTCTCGGGGGCATAAGGAATACAGAACGACACTTAGGGTCACTCGCCATAGTGACATCACGTATCACACCTGGATGTGTGATGCAAAGACTTCGAAACTTAGTTTTTAACTATGGAAATTGTATGAAACGTTACAATACGTCAAGACAATTTTCTAAAACAGAAAAAAATAATAATGACATGGCGTCTCCTCCGCCATTATGCTTAGCACCTCTGTCAGATTTTCCGATCGGCTAAAGTGCCCTGTTAACGACCGTAGCAGATTTGCTTGGTCGCTTCGTGCCGAGCCAACTCCCTAAGGACTCCACAAACGGTGGAGGGGTGGGCTATCCCTAGATTTATGACCGCATGGACTGGAGCTGTGGTTAGCACACTGGACTCGGATTTAACGCAACGTCGCTTCAAATCCCCCTCCGGGCATCTGGATTTATGTTTACGGCAGTCTCGTTAAACCACTCCCGATAAATCTAAGCCTTCGGTTGTCTCCCTGTCTACTAATTGCATGCATTGGTTGCAGATGATATAGCTCTGACGGTTAAGTCTGCACTTATACAGATCTAAGTAGTATTGAAGAAAAAGAGAGAAAGGGTCAGAAATGGGATAAAATTCCACCAGAAATGTATTAGGATCAGAAGAGTTTTTACATCACCCTGATTGCTTTTTTTTTCTTTTTCATTTATACGAACCTGCGTACCCAGTCTGTGGCGATGGTGCTCTGTAACGTAGGAATTGGTCAAGATCGCTCACGATGTAGTTCTGTACACCTATTTTTATACCTATACTAAACTAGTACAATATGGTGATGTGTGGCTCAACAGCACTGGAGCTTTGGCATTACTATCAGGTACCTGTGCTTAACTTCTTTAAAGCGCAGTTTAGATCGACTGAGTGGTAGAAATGAACGCTGTACATCAGTAATTATCCTCCCGTCAGAGTGTCATTTCTCTTCCTCCTGATCACCATCATCCATCACCGTCCTTATCATCACACTTCGTCACACATTTACAAGGGAAGTGCGTGGCGTCTAACGCTCAGAACCACACGAGAATGTGCGTAGAATGTGCGAGGTGAGAGAGAGAGAAGTAATGAGACTGACAACACTGAGCGATCTGGCAACGCTGTATGTTCTACTTGTGTAGACTGGTGCGTTTATCTGTTCCAGGTGCTCCGTCCGAGTTTCAGCTGCTTACAACCATTACGTAATGTTTGAGAGAGCCTCCAGTAGTGTTTTTGGACTATAGGAATTTAGAGCAACGTCATGCCATCAAGTTCTGAGTTAAAAGTTGGGGAATCCACGAGTGTGACTTTTGAAAAGTTGAAACAGGCCTATGGGGAATATTCATTATCAAGAGGACAATTTTTTCGCTGGCGAGAATCATTCTTTTAATGCCGAGAACACGTTGAAGATGAACCTCGCTCAGGGAGATGATCTACTTGAAGAGCCGACGAAACTGTGAAATGCGTGCGTCCTGTTGTGAGAGCTGACCGACGTTTAACAGTAAGGATAATGGTTGGCCTGTTAAACACTTTCACGGTACATCGAAGATGATTTTGGCCGAGGGTTTGCACATGTGAAAGACTTGTGCGAAATGGCGTGCCAACGCCCCATTTCGCACGGCCACTTCTATCAAGGAATTTTTGACCTCAGCAGGCTTTCCTTGCTGTTCCAAAGCCACCCTATTCACCTGATTTGAGTCATCGTGACTTTTTTCTTTTCCCGAAATCGAAAAATGTCTTAAAAGGACGTCATTTTGGGACTCTGGAGGGCATTCAAAAGAATGTGACCGACATTTTAAAAGCTGTACCATTTGAGGGCTTTGAGCGCTGCAACCAAGACTGGGAAGAACGACTCCCCCAGTGTATAGCTGCTGCAGGGAACTACAGGGTGTTCGAAAAGTCTTTCCCTGATTACATAAATTGATAACTCAAGCTGGAAGTAAGATACAAATATGAAACTGGTGTCTAATTGTTTACAGACTATCAAAGTTTTTTTCACACATCAGTAAACTTCCACTTCCATTGTTCTCCAATGACAGTACACGTCGATACGACTTTGCGGTCGAAATGCTATCACGTATTGAGGACGGTGATGGTTATCTCAGACGAATTGCCTTTTCCGACGAAGCGACCTTTTTTGTCAGTGGAGTAGTGAATCGCCATAATGTGCGCATTTGGGGTTCACAAGGCGAAATCATGGAGTTCACCAGTAGCAGTCCAAAGGTGGATGTTTGGTGCGCGCTATTGCACGATCGAATTAACGGGCCACTCTTCTTCGCTGAGGCTACCATCACCTATGCAGTGTATCTGGACATGTTGCAACTGTATGCTGTTCCTCAGCTGCTTCAGTATCGTCCCGATGTCTTGTTTTAGCGAGACGGTGCACCGCCTCATTGGGGTTTGGACGCCCGTGCCTATCTCGATATGACCTTTCCTGGGCGATGGATTGGTCGTGATGGGCCACTCGCATGCTAAAATGCTTGTTTTATGGCGAGATACTTTTCAATGATGACCTATCCAATATCTATGGGGATCTTTGGTAGCGTGAACTAAATAAATACTGTTGTAACAGAACGAAAAGCACACCAAAGACGACAAAATACTGTCAATGTGTTGATGTGCATTTCTATGAGCAATGTTATTGCCCTGCTTGAGATGGATAGTTCATTTCGTAATACTACAACGTGGAAAATCGGAGAAGTTTCGTGATGATCATTTCATGACGTCGCGTTAGGAACTTGCTTATTAATAATAGTGATGCTGTAACTGGACGGTTGGTAATATTTACTGGAAAAATGCAACTTAACACCAGATTGTGTACTTACGGCTATCCTGTCTGGCTGTTCTGTGGTACGATTTTAAAAGAGAGAGAGATGATTAACTGATGGCCGAAGCGTCGGTTCTCGATTGTGTTCAGGAGACGTACGGATTGATTACGCGAATAATTGACCTTTTGACCCGGATTGCCTTCACGCAATCAGAATCTTCGATGAAAGTACCTAAGGAACCTATCTGAATATAAAAATGGAAATGAAAGCAAATTAGCGCAATTTTGTAAGAGAAAGATTAACAGATCGGAAGTTGAACACATTAGGGGTCTCCCAAATACAATTTAGACACCCCGATAAAGAGCGAACCTGTAACAAAGCTCATATACAATTTCAACATCATTTTTGGTTAGTGAAAGAAAAGAATAAGAAGAAAATTACTGCATCATAAAATATTAATATATTTTGAACAAATTGGCTTTAAACTTCTAGACACTGAAAAATACACAATAAATGCATGACTTACATCTGATATTTCTTTTGTGCATGGAGCAGTCCAATAACCGCTGCTTTGTAAGTCCGTTCCTTCTTAAAATTAAATGTTCTTGGGTGTGCGTAAGTACATTGTATCCACACCCGAGTTACCGAAATGTTTGTTCGTCTTTTCTCATAGTTTTTACACAAAATAACAATACTACTTGTAGCAATGCTATGTAGTACGTCTTAACATGTCGGCGACCAAAGGTACAAGGGATAATGAAGTCTCTAGAATATTTCTTAACAAAAGATAGATTGTTCTTTCTTCTGTTTCGCAGCTTCTTGCTATCACGCGCTGCGGCGATGATTTTAAATATCTGCGCCCAGCGGGTCACAGTGTTTATTTAGAGTGTTTAAACGCTGGACGCGCGTCTTGTTGTAGGCGCACATTGTAAAAATATTTTGTCTCTTTACTCTCGTGGTGTGATGCTTAGCATCTTTACAAACTACAGCACGTTGGCTGTCCTTTTCTTTAATGACAAATACCTCATATGCAAAGTAGCTGAAATCCAATAATATTACAATGACCAGACTTCAGGTTGTGCCATTCAAACGACTCTTTGCAGCGAAATAGAACACTGTGTTTACAATTTGCTTTGCAAAGGGCCGGTTGTGACACTGATACACCAATATCATGGTTTGAAAATGTAAAACAGTTTGGCGTTCCACACTGGACTGCTTGGGTGGAGAAGTAATGCTGAGTGAGAAAGAGCGGTTTCAGTCAGACGTGCATACTGTTCTCTTCCCCTTTGCTCTGACCACGTAACTGAAATCCCACAGGCGTACTTTGAATAATTGTGCAACACTCTCAGAAGTTTCCTGTCTGATAGCGTAATTATTTTGAGCAAAGGGAAATATGACAGAAATCCACGTCACTTAATTGTGTGCTTTTTGTTGTTGTTGTTGTGCTTCTTCTTCTTCTTCTTCTTCTTCTTCTTCTTCTACGCGTGAATAACTGTGATCTACGGTTATTTCAACTGTTTCTCATTCCCTTTCTTCCACATTTCTCTCATAATTTTTTAATGTATCTCTTTTCTTTCTTCTGTTCAAGTGGCCCCAGTCTCCTCCTCGACTTTTTCGTGGGTAGTTCGGAAGTTATATATGTCCATTCCAGGTCCTTTGCACCATATGTTATCCATTTTTAATTTACCGGACAAAGTGTATAGTCTTTTTCGCATGGAGGTTTGCCTGTTCCCAGATCGTAGGCGTTACAGCTTGCTGATAGAGCGGCTCGTCGGACTTGTCCAGAAGGTCTGAGGCAAATACCTCTCGCGGACCAAAATCAGGTCACTTTCCAGGGCTATGATGCAGTCCTTACGGCAACTTCGGCGGAGAAGAATACCTTCGGTACGGTGTAGTTGGCTGAGCAGACAAGCACCCTTTTTAATTGAATCAGCTATGGGTTCTTGGTGAAACATCGTAAATTAACTAAACAAACACTGGCTTTTGCCTTGTTTCACAAATTTGGTCACTGTTACTGCACAATCTAGGTTTAGGGTTGTAAGCCCATTTTCAAGTATTCTGATTTGCAAAGATGACAATGCAAAAATAAAAATGATAAGGCAAAGATAGTCGATACATTAAGAAGTTGAGACGACTATCTTTGCTTTATCATCATGTTTATCTTTGCACGATTACCTTAGGGAGTCAGAAATGTAGTTGAAAATGGGCTTATAAGCTGAAACGTAGGTTGTGCAGTAACAACAATAAAATTTGTGAAATAGGGCAAAAAACAGTGTTTGATTGGTTAATTCTTTTCTCTTCTTAAGGGTAAAGGCAAGAGAAACCACACCTGGTGGCGAAGAGGGATTTTCAAAGTCTGAGGGAGTTATACTCGAAAACGTCGATGCGTTAGTCTTAGCAGCCTAGCAGAAGAGTGAAAGATGGTAGTGCTTTGAGGCAAAGTTTTCCGTCCCATTATATGATTATTCAGTTTCTTCGCATTACCAAAGTTCCTCTGCTACACCTTGAACAGGTGATCATTGAGATGTGTCTCGCGGTAGGAAGCGCAAATCTGCACGCGAATCACTGCAACCACTGTCTTTGGAATGAACATTTTATATTTTAAGCACAGTGTCCTGCTGTTCTGAGCGTTCCAGTTCACCCATTTCCGCTGTTACCGTTGCCCCACCCAACTCTTTTATCGACGAGGGTCGGTTAATGCTATTCTTCTGGTTCGCTCTAATGAGTCGTCGTACTTAAAAGTATTAAAAACTGTAGGATTAAGTGAAACAATAAAAATACACGCAGTACCTTATTAGGGAAGTAACGAGTCGAGCCGTCGAAACAGACCGAGTGCTGCAACCAGACGATGTCAGATTTCGTGTCCCTCCTCCCCCTCCAGCTACTGTCTGGCAGACAAACAATAGGCATCCCCCCCCTCCCCGGCTCTGTGTTAGACTCCCGCTGTTAGGCTAATCCCGCGCCCTCCGTCTGATTTATTGTCTCGCGTGCTCGCTGCTAATCTCTAACTGCGCCACTTCACTGTACGCGGGCTGCACTAAGGTGCAGTGGGCAGCGCACACTGCAGACACGGCGTCGCCAGCCAATGGCCGACTTACACCCTGAGCAGGATTTGCGATGTTTATCGGCGATAAATCTCCGACCCGCCGCTAAGCGGCTCACTGATTACGGCCGACTCTCCCACCACCACCACCCCCAACCAAACAACGACCCCCGCGCCTCCAGACAGCTCGGTATTTCATTTCCAGCCTCTCGCCCTCCTGCCACCCCCGCGTCTTCTCCGGTCTGTTTCCACCGCCTCGTGTGCTCCTGCCAGATGACGGCACACTCTAGCCGCCACGGTACCTGGAGCACGGCGAGCAGTTCTCGGGTTTCCCCCGCCGTAGGAAATGTTCAGAAGAAGTACGGGTATGCCGACGGGTCACGTCTTCGGACAGGCTTCGATATGACGACAGGTGAACAGCCAGTCATTTTCAAGGCACAAATGCGCTGTCTGAGGAAATTTGAAACCGCTATACGGGTTCTACGTCGGCCAATAACCGTGATATGGTATATGCAAAAAGACAACACAGGCCCGTAAACAACTAACGTCAGAACGAAAACAAATATGATCAACGTCAGAAGCAATCCAGTCTAATATATTAGGGTGGTGCGTAAGTACGTAGCGCTTTTGTTTTGCATGCTGGTATTCCGTTTTGCTATGAGTTTAATTATGGAATGCAATTTTTTATTTGTACATCACTGTTGCTGTTTGAGTTTACATAAAGTCATTTTGTAGATAGTCAGTGAAGCTGTGCAGAAATCGGAACGTTTGCAACATATCCTTCTGGCTGCGTTCAATAGAGGGGTGACAGCAGAGGCTTCGTAGGTATAAAAGTGTCCCCGCCAGTTCCGCTACAGACTACAAACCGAGACGAACACGGCTCTCTCCATTCTGTAGCTCTGCATACCCCCCCATGGTGTAGCGAGGGAGGGAAATGATTTGGGTCATACCTGTCCACACTGTATTCCATCTTGCCCTTCTTAGAGACTGCTGGTGCCGTACGGTCACCAGCAAGAGATGGCTTAGTCCGCTTCGTTGCGGGTCATCCGCCCTGATGCCACCCAGTCCGATCAGGGGCTCTCCCCAGTCACAGAAAAGGCCAACTGGCATGATGGCCGTTGCTGGGAGTCCTGATGCCCCAGGAAGACAGGCATCTACTCCTTGGCATACGTGGGACATCAGCCCAGACAGCAGTGTGATCCCTGTGTTGTCAGGGGGCTACTGCCAATAGGGCACATGGCGGCCCAACCACAACGGACTGGCTACCGTGCTGGATATTGGGCGCAAAGAAACCCAATACTGCCATGGGGGCAAAAGAGGACAGGAGACAACGGAAGAATACGACATACCCTGGAAAGCGCCTTCGCCCAAATAGTTGAATCGCATGCAAAGCCATGACAAGAGATTCAGGAGATCGAATCTAACGGCACTATAGATGACTCGTGCAGCACGTAAGGCGTCCTTCCGCTTATGGCCCGCACTTCTGTAGAATTTTGAAAGTGGCAGGTCAAACCATAAAATGGAACCTGAACCCGTAGGGCCGTTTAGTCGCCTCTTACGACAGGCAGGAGTACCTCGGCCTGTTCTAACCCCTGGACCCGCAGTGAAGGGGGGAGGGGGGGGGGGAGAGCGGTGGCATTAGTAAAGAGAATTACATAGTAAGCATTATTGGTGGGCATACAGATGTCGAACAAACTCATGTTCGTGCTAGAATCGTGCGTGATTTACACCCATTATGTTGTGGTTTCCTCCCCCCATGAACCATGGACCTTGCCGTTGGTGGGGAGGCTTGCGTGCCTCAGCGATACAGATGGCCGTACCGTAGGTGCAACCACAACGGAGGGGTATCTGTTGAGAGGCCAGACAAACGTGTGGTTCCTGAAGAGGGGCAGCAGCCTTTTCAGTAGTTGCAGGGGCAACAGTCTGGATGATTGACTGATCTGGCCTTGCAACATTAACCAAAACGGCCTTGCTGTGCTGGTACTGCGAACGGCTGAAAGCAAGGGGAAACTACAGCCGTAATTTTTCCCGAGGGCATGCAGCTTTACTGTATGATTAAATGATGATGGCATCCTCTTGGGTAAAATATTCCGGAGGTAAAATAGTCCCCCATTCGGATCTCCGGGCGGGGACTACTCAGGAGGATGTCGTTATCAGGAGAAAGAAAACTGGCATTCTACGGATCGGAGCGTGGAATGTCAGATCCCTTAATCGGGCAGGTAGGTTAGAAAATTTAAAAAGGGAAATGGATAGGTTAAAGTTAGATATAGTGGGAATTAGTGAGGTTCGGTGGCAGGAGGAACAAGACTTCTGGTCAGGTGACTACAGGGTTATAAACACAAAATCAAATAGGGGTAATGCAGGAGTAGGTTTAATAATGAATAGGAAAATAGGAATGCGGGTAAGCTACTACAAACAGCATAGTGAACGCATTATTGTGGCCAAGATAGATACGAAGCCCACACCTACTACAGTAGTACAAATTTATATGCCAACTAGCTCTGCAGATGATGAACAAATTGAAGAAATGTACGATGAAATAAAAGAAATTATTCAGATAGTGAAGGGAGACGAAAATTTAATAGTAATGGGTGACTGGAATTCGAGTGTAGGAAAAGGGAGAGAAGGAAACATAGTAGGTGAATATGGATTGGGGCTAAGAAATGAAAGAGGAAGCCGCCTAGTAGAATTTTGCACAGAGCACAACTTAATCATAGCTAACACTTGGTTTAAGAATCATGAAAGAAGGTTGTACACGTGGAAGAACCCTGGAGATACTAAAAGGTATCAGATAGATTATATAATGGTAAGACAGAGATTTAGGAACCAGGTTTTAAGTTGTAAGACATTTCCAGGGGCAGATGTGGACTCTGACCACAATCTATTGGTTATGACCTGTAGATTAAAACTGAAGAAACTGCAAAAATGTGAGAAATTAAGGAGATGGGACCTGGATAAACTGAAAGAACCAGAGGTTGTACAGAGTTTCAGGGAGAGCATAAGGGAACAATTGACAGGAATAGGGGAAAGAAATACAGTAGAAGAAGAATGGGTAGCTCTGAGGGATGTAGTAGTGAAGGCAGCAGAGGATAAAGTAGGTACAAAGACGAGGGCTGCTAGAAATCCTTGGGTAACAGAAGAAATATTGAATTTAATTGATGAAAGGAGAAAATATAAAAATGCAGTAAATGAAGCAGGCAAAAAGGAATACAGACGTCTCAAAAATGAGATCGACAGGAAGTGCAAAATGGCTAAACAGGGATGGCTAGAGGACAAATGTAAGGATGTAGAAGCTTATCTCACTAGGGGTAAGATAGATACTGCCTACAGGAAAATTAAAGAGACCTTTGGAGAGAAGAGAACCACGTGTATGAATATCAAGAGCTCAGATGGCAGCCCAGTTCTAAGCAAAGAAGGGAAGGCAGAAAGGTGGAAGGAGTATATAGAAGGCTTATACAAGGGCGATGTACTTGAGGACAATATTATGGAAATAGAAGAGGATGTAGATGAAGACGAAATGGGAGATACGATACTGCGAGAAGAGTTTGACAGAGCACTGAAAGACCTGAGTCGAAACAAGGCCCCCGGAGTAGACAACATTCCATTAGAACTACTGACGGCCTTGGGAGAGCCAGTCATGACAAAACTCTACCAGCTGGTGAGCACGATGTATGAGAGAGGCGAAATACCCTCAGACTTCAAGAAGAATATAATAATTCCAATCCCAAAGAAAGCAGGTGCTGACATGTGAAAATTACCGAACTATCAGTTTAATAAGCCACGGTTTCAAAATACTAACGCGAATTCTTTACAGACGAATGGAAAAACTGGTAGATGCAGACCTCGGGGAGGATCAGTTTGGATTCCGTCGAAATGTTGGAACACGTGAACACGAAATGGGAGATACGATACTGCGAGAAGAGTTTGACAGAGCACTGAAAGACCTGAGTCGAAACAAGGCCCCCGGAGTAGACAACATTCCATTAGAACTACTGACGGCCTTGGGAGAGCCAGTCATGACAAAACTCTACCAGCTGGTGAGCAAGATGTATGAGAGAGGCGAAATACCCTCAGACTTCAAGAAGAATATAATAATTCCAATCCCAAAGAAAGCAGGTGCTGACAGATGTGAAAATTACCGAACTATCAGTTTAATAAGCCACGGCTTCAAAATACTAACGCGAATTCTTTACAGACGAATGGAAAAACTGGTAGATGCAGACCTCGGGGAGGATCAGTTTGGATTCCGTCGAAATGTTGGAACACGTGAGGCAATACTGACCTTACGACTTATCTTAGAAGAAAGATTAAGAAAAGGCAAACCTACGTTTCTAGCATTTGTAGACTTAGAGAAAGCTTTTGACAATGTTGACTGGAATACTCTTTTTCAAATTCTAAAGGTGGCAGGGGTAAAATACAGGGAGCGAAAGGCTATTTATAATTTGTACTGAAACCAGATGGCAGTAATAAGAGTCGAGGGGCATGAAAGGGAAGCAGTGGTTGGGAAAGGAGTGAGACAGGGTTGTAGCCTCTCCCCGATGTTATTCAATCTGTATATTGAGCAAGCAGTAAAGGAAACAAAAGAAAAATTCGGAGTAGGTATTAAAATTCATGGAGACGAAGTAAAAACTTTGAGGTTCGCCGATGACATTGTAATTCTGTCAGAGACGGCAAAGGACTTGGAAGAGCAGTTGAACGGAATGGACAGTGTCTTGAAAGGAGGATATAAGATGAACATTAACAAAAGCAAAACGAGGATAATGGAATGTAGTCAAATTAAATCGGGTGATGCTAAGGGAATTAGATTAGGAAATGAGACACTTAAAGTAGTAAAGGAGTTTTGCTATTTAGGAAGTAAAATAACTGATGATGGTCGAAGTAGAGAGGATATAAAATGTAGACTGGCAATGGCAAGGAAAGCGGTTCTGGAGAAGAGAAATTTGTTAACATCGAGTATAGATTTAAGCGTCAGGAAGTCGTTTCTGAAAGTATTTGTATGGAGTGTAGCCATGTATGGAAGTGAAACATGGACGATAAATAGTTTGGACAAGAAGAGAATAGAAGCTTTCGAAATGTGGTGCTACAGGAGAATGCTGAAGATTGGATGGGTAGATCACGTAACTAATGAGGAGGTATTGAATAGGATTGGGGAGAAGAGAAGTTTGTGGCACAACTTGACTAGAAGAAGGGATCGGTTGGTAGGACATGTTTTGAGGCATCAAGGGATCACAAATTTAGCATTGGAGGGCAGCGTGGAGGGTAAAAATCGTAGAGGGAGACCGAGAGATGAGTACACTAAGCAGATTCAGAAGGATGTAGGTTGCAGTAGGTACTGGGAGATGAAGCAGCTTGCACAGGATAGAGTAGCATGGAGAGCTGCATCAAACTAGTCTCAGGACTGAAGACAACAACAACATGTTGTGGTTGGCAGGAGAGCCAACCCCGTATTACTAAAGGAGGCCGAAATGCACGCGTTTTAGCTCACGCAAGCTGGCGTGAGGGCTGGAACATGACAAGGGAATTAGAATTGAGAAAAAAAGGACGTAGCTGGTGGAATACTTAACTTTAATCCATTAATGATGAACGTCGTTCTGGACGGTACATATTTTACAATATCAATAGTAACGGATAATGGCGCCTTGCTAGGTCGTAGCAAATAACGTAGCTGAAGGCTATGCTAACTATAGTCTCGGCAATTGAGAGAGTATTTAGTCAGTGAACCATCGCTAGAAAAGTCGGCTGTACAACTGGGGCGAGTGCTAGGAAGTCTCTCTAGATCTGCCGTGTGGCGGCGCTAGGTTTGCAATCAATGATAGTGGCGACACGCGGGTCCGACGTATACTACCGGACCGCGGCCGATTTAAAGGCCAGCACCTCTGACGGTGACACCACAAATTAAATATCTGACAGCGTTTTGAAGTGAAAATACTACAGGAAACTAAAGGCAGAAGCCACACTGACAACGACTGGGAGAATGTTGAAGTGTTGGTGTGACGAGTGGTAGAGCTTACTCTTAAGTGTACAGAAATGCAGGTTAATGCAGTTGAACAGGAAAAATATTCACGCAATGTTAGAATACAGTTGTAGTAGTGTGGTATTTGAGACATCAAGCAAATTAAATACGTAGGCGCAACGTGGGCAAGCGGTATGACATGCAACAAGCACATAGTGACTGTAGTACGTAAGGCGAGTGGTAGAATTTGGTTTATTGGAACAATTTTAGTGTAGTTCGTCTGTAAAGGAGACAGCCTAAAAGGTCACTACTGAGGCCCATTCTTTAGTACTGCTGCAGTGTTGGGAATCCCCATCAGGCCGGATTAAAGGAAGACATTGAAGTTACTTAGATGTGTGCTACTACACTTCTTACCGGCATATTCGACCAACACCTATGTATCACGGAGATGCGTCGTCATCTCAAACTGGGATCCCTGCATGGAAGGCGACGTTCTTTTCGTGGAACATTATTGAGAAAATTTAGAGAACCGCCATTTGAAGCTGAGTGCAGAACGATTCTACTGCCGCCAACGTCGATTCGAAGACAAGGTGCGCGAAATGAGGCTGCATACCGAGGCTTACAGGCGGTTGCTATTCCTCGCAGTAGTGGAACAGGATACCTTTCGCACGATGGGGGCTAGCTTGTACCATTACTAGTTACTTCTCCATAAGGTGGCTTTCGGACTATGTATTTAGAAGTAGAACTTGAGTCCATATAGGAGATCATTGCTTGCAAAACCCTCGTTTGACCGATACTTGTGTTTTGTTTTCAGTCTCGGACGAGAACCATGTAAGACTGTCTGCCCCAATAGCTGAGTCGTCAGCGTGACGTATTGGCGTCCTACGGGCCCGGGTGCGATTCCCGGCTGGGTCGGCGATTTTCTCCGCTCAGGGACTGGGTGTTGTGTTGTCTTCATCATCGTTTCATCCCCATAAGGCACGCAGGTTGCCTAATGTGGCGACGAATGTAATAAGACCTGCAACAAGGCGGCCGGATCTGCCCCGCAAGGAGCCTCCCGGCCAACGACGCCAAACGCTCATTTCCATTTTACCAGGTAAGACTGATGGAAACGCAGAAGATGGAAAGGGAAGCGATGTGTATCGTAACAGGATCGAAAGCACCACGTTGATGCTCATCCAGCTCCCGTGGCACACGCTGCAAGAGAGGCGTTATGCATCAGCGTACGTTCCTAGGAGAGCCAACCGCTGTATTAGTTCGTCTTACGTACTCTTTATGTCTTGCGGGAATACTAGACAGACTGGAGTTCACCTGAAGACTTACTAGCAATCGTTCTTCGCGCAAACCATTCGCGACTGGATCAGCAAAGGGGGGAGTGGCAGTGGAGCATAAAACACCCTCTGCCACACACCATAAGATATAATGCGGAATGTAGGTGTGGATGAAGACTTTTTACCTACAGATTGTTTGATAATGTCCAAGGGGACGAAATTACTTGATCGATAATAAAATAAAATGTTCAAACGGGCCGGCCGGGGTGGACGAGCGGCTCTAGGCGCTATAGTTTGGAACCGCAAGACCGCTACGGTCGCAGGTTCGAATCCTGCCACGGGCATGAATGTGTGTGACTTCCTTAGGTTAGTTAGGTTTAAGTAGTTCTAAGTTCTAGGTGACTGATGGCCTCATCAGTTGAGTCCCATAGTGCTCAGAGCCGATTGAAAAATTTTTTTGTTCAAACAGAAAAAACAGCCTCAAGCAAGACTATGTTTTTTCAACTAATTTCTGCAGTTTATTTAAGTAGAACAACAGCACGCTCTGATAGTGATAAGATGTGCTAGATATTAAGCTCCATCGCTACAGTATACCGCTTTTATGAGCTTGGACTGAGGGAAAATGGTAAAAACTTTCTAAACCCAAGATCACTTAAGTATTTCTATAGTTACAAACAACCAGTTTCGGCAGACTTCGCTGTATCTTCAGGTGCTCAAAAACTAATTTTATGCATTGTGTTCATTTTGAGATGGAGATACAAAGTTTTAACGTCCCCGCCATGCCTTACCCCAAACGTGTTTCCTCTTAATTAAGGCAGGCGCGAGTTTCTCAGCAAGAGTAAGTTGTCACGTAGATAAAATGTAGCATGTAATATCACGTGTGAGCGCTACGTATATGGACGTGGACACATGCACAAGGTGTTTCTCGATTTTCAAATGTTTTATTTGTGGCAAATCCTTACATTACGTGCTACATTTTCCATGTATGACAACTTGCCGTGAGATAACACGAAATACACATTTTACAAAATAAATTTTTGAAGACCTGAAGTGGACAGCAAAATCTGTCGACATCGGTCGTTTGAAAATAAAATATTTATGCGAGCTGGGCTTTAGAAAGCTTTTACCAAGTAAAACAGAGCGCTCTTTCTAATTTCTCAGCACGAGAAGTTCGATGAGGGGGAAACGGTTCGCCGAAGCACGCGTTTCGGCGAGCACCTCAGACGAATTGCCTTTCGCGACTACCTGCAGACCACCAGAACAGTGCTGTCCCGCAGGAACGCCCGAGTCTCGTCCTCGGCGCAGGCTCCTGCTCAGGAATCCGCGCCCGCCTTAATTAAGAGGAAACAAGTTTGGGCTAAAGTGTGGCGGGGACGTAAAAACTTTGCTAATTAACTAATGGCTGCACCTCCGCGTCCTAGCTAGTCTTCCAGAGCTCATCTCTTCCGTTTAACTAGAGACTCGTGCCTACGTTTCTCACGCCGACTTAACTGTTGTTTGCGTGAAAGGCCTCACCGACTTAGGCGTCTGGGCTCGAACTTTGGTCTGACGACGGTAGGCGCAGCAGGGAAACGTTCGAATCTCTCGCTAGTGTTAGGAATGCGCACACGGGTTGAAAGGATACAGGGGACACTAACCGGTGTATTTTCATCCGTACTCTCTGAACCATTGCAAAGTGCAGGCAGGAGGGTACTTCCCACTTTTGTAGTCCTGTCATCCTCAGCTGCGCGTAATATTACGGTATGTTGATAATTTTAAACTTCTGGACCATCTAATTACAACTGAATGAAGCACAATTATGTTTCTTTCATTCGTAACTGGATGGTCGAAAAGTGAAACTTATCAACATCCCATAACAGTCACACTATGCTTTCACCCTGTTACATTGGCGTACGGAGCGCGGGAAGTATCACTGTTTGTTTGCCTGCGTGGACGCGATAGTGACTAATTCTGTCTGCGTCGTCCCTACGGGCGCCATTACTTGTGGCAAGCGCCCCACCTGTAGTGTGAGGGGTCCGCTTGTACGTGGAGGCCGTTATTGTAATATACTTCATGAAAAAGACCTGAAACGATTGTCACATGTAGAAGAGATTGTATCTTTGATACCAAAGTTGTTGCCTGAGTGGCAGAATCGATTGCAAGTAGGGGCGGGCGGAGCGCCGAGACAGTGGCCGTTGCACTCTGTTATAGGCAGGATGTAAGGAAGACTTAAAGCTAGTGGCTGCCTGCGAGAATTTAGCCGTTGGTCTATGGACGAATCATTTGTTTATACTCACACAGAGCCAGTAAATATTAGGTCGTAGTTATTTCTATAAAGGTGTTGTCTCTGTTATTAATTTGTGAGAATGTAAGATTATCAAATAGTGAAGAGATGCCGATTATTAACAAATATAGACCACTGCCCATGCCAATTGTAGAACAGTAATGAATTGATACTGTTACTCAAAGGGAAAGTAACTGGAACAAAGCTGTAAGGTAATAAAATTTTGTATATTTAGTTTTAAGTATGCAGCAACGGAATGTGGATTTCGCTAATTTTTACAGTGCTGACCCTTGAATGTAGGAACCAAGTATCGTCCATCACATTTAACGTGTACGTTAATAGGGTATACCCGATTTATAATATGTTGTGTATTTTGTAATCCTGATACAGACAAGTTAAATTTTGATATCTATTTTGTCAAACGATGTCAGATTTTTTGTCGTGTAACAATCCAAATGTTTTAAATTACGACAGTAAGTGAGAATTGTTGAACAGCTGAGAGCTTCACTGATTTTGAATTTAATGTAAAATGTTTCAGATCAGTTTTTATGAAGGAGAAACTGTATTTTGAATACAATTTTCAAACTGAAGCATCTGGTCTTAGGATATCCTCTTATCCTCTTCCGTGTCCTGTTTATTTTAACCCAATGAAAATATTTTTTTAAATAAATCATTTTTCAATCAGTCAGAAAAAATATTAATGTGCTACAATCAGAAAGGTATTAATGCTTGCAAAAGCTTCATTGCGGGCAGCATTGCACAACGCTTAGCCAATATCTAGTATTTTCAGTGAACATTTGCACGCTACGGTCGCAGGTTCGAATCCTGCCTCGGGCATGGGTGTGTGTGATGTCCTTAATTTAGTTGGGTTTAAGCAGTTCAAAGTTCTAGGGGACTAATGACCTCAGAAGTTAAGTCCCACAGTGCTCAGAGCCATTTGAACATTTACAAGGTCTATTCATTTATCAGCTAATCTACTGATATTATTTGCATGAAGCTATGTTACGGCCGGCATTGCACTTCGCCGTGCCAAGACTGAATATTTTCTATACCTACTGTGGAGAGAACAGAATACCAAGATTACATCCGTTGCGACTATATAGCTAAGGAAAATTTATTTCATTGTTTATATGAATACGGAATTTTATCAGTTTATTGCACAGAGCCATAGAACTCGGTGCCCAGGAGACTGAGTAAATTTCAGGAGGAATGATGAAAATTCATTGTACGTCGTCATTTTATTCTCCAGTTAGTTATCGCTGGAACAGCGCACTCGTCCAGTTAGGTCGAAGCAACAATAGAGCCCGGTGCGTAATTCCGCGCACCCCACTCGTATTTATGGCGTCGCCTGTTCCTCCGTACTCCTATGGAATACAAATCTGCAGCAGCGCACCTAGGATGTGTGTCTGGAACTGCATACTGGTTCACGTCTACCGATTACACGATACACTCGGGAAATTTTGCATTCATATCGACAGATAAACAATACTCGTGGCGATACATTAAAGCGTGTTCCGCCTTCTTCTCACAAAGCCAGCACTATGCTAGAAATATTGATGTAACTTCCAGAAAACCATGTGAAGACGAACCTGAAAAGATTCTAAAACCGGTTCATGCGTAATAAATAACTTTTCAAAAAAGGGACTGGTTGCAGTTTTATGTATTTACATTCAATTAACAGCCAAGGGATCTAAAATATCTGTAACTTATATACTTAATCAATTACATAAATAATTTTGGCTTGTGCAATCATCGCTAGCTGCTATATGCAGTGTGGGAGGGAGGGGGAAGTAACTGGAGACATAACACTTTCACTGTGTTCCTTCCTTTTTTGTACAATCCTCAGAGAAAAAGTTGTGACAACGGCAGGAATAGTTTCAGAATGAATGATGAAAAGATTGATTGTTAGAATCAGGAAGGAGAAGAAACAAGGACATCACGCACATTGTATTGAAGAATATGAGGATTCCAACAGTCAATTTTATTTCCAGAGTGAAAATACCTGTTCTCAGATCTGAAAGGTCAAAGTTGCAGAAGGTGGTGCTTCTAAAGTAACACGATGGGAACCAGAGAATGGAGAGACAAAAAAATGTTCAAATGTGTGTGAAATCTTATTGGACTTAACTGCTAAGGTCATCTGTCCCTAAGCTTACGCACTACTTAACCTAAATTATCCTACGGACAAACACACACTCCCATGCCCGAGGGAGGACTCGAACCTCCGCCGGGACCAGCCGCACAGGCCATGACTGCAGCGCTCTAGACGGCACGGCTAATCCCGCGCGGCAGAATGGTGGAAGAACTATCAGTTAAAAATGGCATTGTGCTCAAAATAAGAGTTATGAAAGAGAAATTAAAACAAAATATTTTAGGTAAAAAATAAAATAATCCATATGCATTTGTTTATTTTATTTTAATTTATTTACAACAGAGAACTGAAATAATTAACAAAACTGTCTCTTGTGCATCTTTGATATTCTCATAAATACCCTCTTGCTAATCCTGTTGGCTATCTAGTTATCAATGAAGTCTCCAATAGAAAGAAACCACGAGAAAACGTTGTGTGACAATTAAAGAGAAATTTAAGAACACTGTTTGCCAGTCACCTCCTTTATATGTTACGATTATATAGATTCAGTAAATAAAAATTCCTGTTAGCTGATTGCCAAGTATCAATGCTTTTGTAACAACGAACTTTTGTTTTAAGACAGTTGTGGATGTTCCTGTGTGCGTGAAACTAATAATTAAGGAGGAAGTATCCCCTTTTATTTTTTCCTTTTTTGTAAATAAAAGAAACGAGAAATTTAGCTTAAGTAGGCACAAATAGTTTACGTGTTTATGGGGAGAGTGCTAAGCTGGAGGAGATTCTGCTGCTCTGAATCATTAATCGTCCTTTGTGATAATTAACATGGGGAGTAGAAGGGGCATTCCCTGGAACACATTCAGTCCGGAAGCGCGCTGCTGCTACGGTCGCAGGTTCGAATCCTGCCTCGGGTATGGCTGTGTGTTATGTCCTTAGGTTTGTTAGTTTTAAGTAGTTCTAAGTCTAGAGGACTGATGACCTCAGATGTTAAGTCCTGTAGTGCTTAGAGCACAGAACACATAAGACGTAATAGCTCACTAAGTCAACAATGATCCTAATATTTTCACTAGAAGACAGTAAATTGTTCTAACAGTGCTATAATGTTTACATATGGATCATTCCCAATGGAGGATAACAGTGGAAGAATATTTTTCTGCAACTGATATTATATGCCTGCGTGAAATCGGGATACTGGTGTTCCGTCAAATTTTTTGCTACATGAAAAATCAGAATGTCTTTGTCTAAGACGGAAAAAGCTTTTAATACGAATAGTGCCCAAGACTGATGTGGTTTATCGATTTGATTACCTCTATTTTGTTACTGTCTGCTAGATAAACTAAATAGGCCTTTCTAATGTTGCAGCTGTTGTAACAAGTGCCAAATAGCCAAGACGGTTTTGGCACAAATGTTTATTTTTATGTACCTCATTTACATAAATAACACGACAGAATATAACTTACAGAGTATCAATATGAAATGCCTACTAGACCTACTACAAGGAAAAAGTTTTATGTTAGGAAATAGTTTCATATTTCATTTATACGTTTCACTTTCTGAAGCACGAAATCGAAAAGTAATTGTACGAAATTTTTATGTAAACCTGGAATCCTCATATTCTTCAATACAATGTGCGTGATGTCCCTGTTTCTTCTCCTTCCTGATTCTAACAATCAATCTTTTCATCATTCATTCTGAAACTATTCCTGCCGTTGTCACAACTTTTTCTCTGATTACTTTCGCCAACCTTGCGGAATCACCGGTTCTTTCATCCCGCTTTTATTCTCCTCTTAGGCATTATTACGTATTCGAACAACGCGTTTCCAACGCTATTTCGAGAATAGAATTTAAGCGGCTGCTAACCAGGGACTGTGCAAATGGCCCTTTGTAGTGTAGCGTTCTGGCAAAAATTTTCTTGCATACACCGAGAGGATGATATGTTATCTTTCTTACCTGTTATTCCTGTTAGTCGTTTATTTCGACGCCGTTAGTCTGAATCTATGGATTTCGGTAACAATTACAACAACGCTGACCATTCGCACACCCAATCAGGCACATGAACAGTGATCGACCTTCACCCGTTCCGGTTTATTCGGCTCAGCTCGTATAGCCCCGTCCCCTTTTGTCTGTGGAAAAGTTTTTTATTTCTAGATCCGACGGGGATTCCCCTGGCAGACACGTCACGTACACTATGCACGCATTCAGAAATCAACTCCTGATTCGCTCAGAAATCAACTTAGAATGTATTCAAAATTCTCAGAATTCATGTGGGATGCGTTTTAAAGTTATACCAATAATCAATAGACCAACGTAAGAAACCTGTTGATTAAATATTTGGACGTAACACCGCAGAGCGATATGAAGTGGGACAAGCATGTAGTGGCAGTTGTGGGGAAGGCGGATGGTCGTCTTCGGCTCATTGGTAGAATTTTGGGAAGATGTGGTTCATCTGTAAAGGAGACCGCTTAGAAAACACTAATACGACCTATTTTTGAGTACTGCTCGAGCGTTTGGGATCCATATCAGGTCGGATTGAGGGAGGACATAGAAGCAATTCAGAGCCGGGCTGCTAGATTTGTCACTGGTAGGTTTGATCATCACGTGAGTGTTACGGAAATGCTTCAGGAACTCGGGTGGGAGTGTCTGGAGGAAAGGAGGCGTTCTTTTCGTGAATCGCTATTGAGGAAATTTAGAGAACCAGCATTTGAGGCTGACTGCAGTACAATTTTACTGCCGCCAAGTTATATTTCGCGGCAAGACCACAAAGATAAGAGAGATTAGGGATCGTACAGAGGCATATAGGCAGTCATTTTTCCCTCGTTCTGTTTGGGAGTGGCACAGGGAGAGAAGATGGTAGTTGCGGTACGAGGTACCCTCAGCCAAGCACCATATGGTGGATTGCGGAGTATGTATGTATGTAGATGTAGAACGTGCGCTGGATGCTTGGCGCTTTGTGAAACAAGCTTTGAATTTGGCACCCCTGAAATTTCCGTCCGGGCACATGATCCGTTTCCCCCACCTCCTCTCTAGATCCAGGCTTGGGCACTGATAAGATGAGGAATGAGGTGGTTCTCTGCAGAATCTATGAAGACAGAAATGCATGGAAAACAATGATAAGCAGAAGGGACAGGATGGTAGGTAATGTGTTAAGAGATTAGGGAGCTATAGAGGATAAAAACCATAGAGGAAGGTAAGAGATTGGAATACGTCCAGCAAGTAACTAAGGACGTAAGAAGCCTGATGACGGAAGGAGGATGGATACAGTAGCAGCCAAATTAAGAACAATATTGGCTAAGGTATACAGGCAGCCACACAATTGGATCGAGTGTTACGGACCACATATATTAGACCAGGAATGAAGATAGCGACATTTACAGCTATTGTAGAGAGTATAGCGAAGTATTGAGCATAAATATGGGGAATAACTGAAAGAATTGAAAGGAACTTGGTATTTATGGAAATAGGGCTTGGGAAGTACTGTGGTAATTTGACATTACGACGCAAAATTAAAAACGATGATATTCTAGGAGAATGAAAAATTGTTCAAATGGCTCTGAGCACTATGGGACTTAACTTCTGAGGTGACCAGTCCCCTAGAACTTAGAACTACTTAAACCTAACTAACCTAAGAACATCACACACATCCATGCCCGAGGCATGATTCGAACCTGCGACTGAAGCGGTCGTGCGGTTCCAGACTGTTGCGCGTAGAACCGCTCGGGCACTCCGGCCGGCTAGGAGAATGAACCTTGACACGATTGTACTGGCTATGGAAGCTTAACGATGGACATGGTATGGGCATGTATGCCGTGCGCCGTTTGGTGTAAGATAGTGATGGAATGGACGCCGCACGAAAACATGGGAAAAGGGGATGTCAAGAGCTGTATGCGAGAGAGGAATTTGTAAGTGCAGGAGATGGACAGTGACAGTTGATGCTGTGGTGTAGGCTACAGTTTCACACCTCTCACAGTAGTAATTGTAGTAGCGTCGGGACTCTGCTGGTATAGCCTCCACTGCCTCTGTGGTCTGTGAGCGCTGCTTGCCGCTGGTGGCGAAGCGCCGCTTGCGGTCCGGCGTTTACAAACAAGTCGTGGAAACGGAGTGCAGATGTTCCGGCGTGTAAACACCTCTTCGGTAGACTGGAAGCAGCTCCCGGCGGCTCCGCGGGGGGCCTCCTGGCTGCCTCCGGCGGCTGGAACTGGAGAAGCCGGCCACCTCCAGTGTTCTGCACGCTGGACAATCGAGACCACTGCAGCGCCTCTAGCGGACTCGCCGGGAACCAGATAAGTACCTCAAACATTGGTTGAAGTGGTTGCTGCGTGCGTAGAAGCTACAATACGTCTGCTGTAAACCCTGTTGAACGATACCTCGGAGACAGAAGCACACTCATCCTATGTTGAGGATCATTATCTTTTTTTTATCCGTCAACTGCTATTCAACACTGCGGCGCACATCTCTGTCTTGGGGTTATCGTAGGTGCCTAAAACAGTCCGAGTTCAAGCATTACGGCATTCCTGAAGGGAGGCGAGTTTCTCTCAGAGTCAAGACTGATTCAGTCTGCTTTATTCAAACACCGTATCTTGCCCATAATAACTGAACGGTTAGATCTGTCAAAGTCATTCGGTAATGGTCCACACTGTCGCTGTACTGTAGTATCGGTGCACGGTGCCAAAATGTTCCAAAAAGCTGGGCTCGCATGTGCGATGTTTTGGGAGTGGGGGTCATATTTCCGGTTCTGTCGACCACAGAGGTAAGGGATCAAAGCGCTCTGGACAGCTCTTCGCCTAGCAAGCATCTGTCTACCTATCTGAAGAAAGGACATATTGCAGCTAACCTACAGCACACTCTGCCTCCAGCCCAGGCAAATTGAGCATATCGGTTGTTTCTTTTGCATTAGGTGTGGTGTAGGGTGGGCCTTACACGGCTTGTGAAAGCATAATTTGTGTATGGGCGGTTCCTGAGGAAAAGCCGAAAAACGTAATTTTTTTTCAGGGTAAGTACCAATTGTGGGGCGGGGGTGGCCACTTCTATAATTTATATTCATGGCCGTTCTCGAGGAAACTCGAAACTGAGATACAGTGGTTAACAAAATACCGTACTGAAGCACATAAAATATTCTCGTGATATTCGATTTGAACTGACAAAGTGAACCCATCACAATGGGGTTTAGGGGATCTCAAGGTTATGACGCCACCAAACTATGTTTATAGTCAGCATTTTTTTTTTTACAGATTAAAATTACTGACGCATTGTTTTTACATAATAGGCACTTCACACCAATATAAATATGCCCAAAGAGGTAGTGTTGTCGTTAAAAATGGGAAAACTGGAGAGACTGCAAATTTTTTCTAACAACATGTTTAATTTTTAACTTACAATTCATATGTCGGACGTTTTCGATTAACTGCGATCAATAAGCAAAGGATCCAGAAAAGAAGTGAAGCAAACGATTTTGTGTTAACCTTGTATTGTGTGTACTCATTTGTTGCTTATACTTATAGTTTATAAAAAATGCCAAAAGTCTACTGTCTTAGAGAATTCGTTTTATACAAGGTTCCGATCCAGGTACGGCAGGGGAAAGAAGAGAACCAACGAAGAAATACTTTTGCCAGAGAGCAAAAAAGGCGAATATGTTCCTGTTGAAAAGACACTCTCAATCTTCATTCTGGTTTCCTCACCAAAATGTTTGGCATCTACATCTACATTTATACTCCGCAAGTCACCCAACGGTATGTGACGGAGGGCACTTTACGCGCCACTGTCATTACCTCCATTTTCTGTTCCAGTTGCGGGAAGAACGACTGCCGGAAAGCCTCCGTGCGCGCTCGAATCTCTCTAATTTTACATTCCCCTCGGGAGGTATAAGTAGTGGGAAGCAATATATTCGGGACCTCATCCAGAAACGCACCCTCTCGAAACCTGGCGTGCAAGCTACACCGCGATGCAGAGCGTCTCTCTTGCAGAGTCTGCCCCTTGAGTTTGCTGAACATCTCCATAATGCTATCACGGTTACCAAATAACCCTGTGACGAAACGCGCCGCTCTTCTTAGGATTTTCTCTATCTTCTCCGTCAACCCGACCTGGTACGGATCCCACACTGATGAGCAATACTCAAGTGTAGGTCGAACGAGTGTTTTGTAAGCCACCTCCTTTGTTGATGGACTACGTTTTCTAAGGACTCTCCCAATGAATCTCAACCTGGTACCCGCCTTACCAACAATTAATTTTATATGATCATTCCACTTCAAATCGTCCCGTACGCATACTCATAGATATTTTACAGAAGTAACTGCTACCATTGTTTGTTCCACTATCATATAATCATACGACAAAGGATCCTTCTTTCCATGTATTCGCAATACATTACATTTGTCTACGTTAAGGGTCAGTTGCCACTCCCTGCACCAAGTGCCTATCCGCTGCAGATCTTCCTGCATTTCGCTACAATTTTCTAATGCTGCAACTTCTCTGTATACTACAGCATCATCCGCGATAAGCCGCATGGAACTTCCGACAGTATCTACTAGGTCATTTATATATTTTGTGAAAAGCAATGGTCCCATAACACTCCCCTAAGGCACGCCAAAGGTTACTTTAACGTCTGTAGACGTCTCTCCATTGAGAAAAACATGCTATGTTCTGTTTGCTAAAAACTCTTCAATCCAGCCACACAGCTGGTCTGATGTTCCGTAGGCTCTTACTTTATCAGGCGACAGTGCGGAACTGTATCGGACGCCTTCCGGAAGTCAAGAAAAATAGCATATACCTGGGAGCCTGTATCTAATATTTTATGGATCTCATGAACAAATAAAGCGAGTTGGGTTTCACACGATCGCTGTTTCCGGAATCCATGTTGATTCCTAAGAATAGATTCTGGGCTTCCAAAAACGACATAATACTCGAGCAAAAAACATTTTCTAAAATTCTACAACAGATCGACGTCACTGATATAGGTCTATAGTTTTGCGCATCTGCTCGACGACCCTTCTTGAAGACTGGAAGACTGGTACTACCTGTGTTCTTTTGCAATAATTTGGAACCTTCCGTTCCTCTAGAGACTTGCGCTACACGGCTGTTAGAAGGGGGGCAAGTTCTTTCGCGTACTGTGTGTAGAAATGAATTGGTATCCCGTCAGGTACAGGCATGCGAACATATTCGCGCTTTTCGTGGCTCGATAGTTGATTTGGGGGAAGGGCTCAAACGACTAGGTCATCGGTCCCACCGGATTACGGTGCAATTGGGAAGGAAGTCTCCGATGCCCTTTCAAGGAAACCATCCCGCCATTGGCCTGAGGCGATTTAGAGAAACTACGGAAAACCTGAGCCAGGATGGCCGGACGCGGGTTTGAACCGTCTTCCTCTCGAATGCGACTCCAGTATGTGCTTTTTTGTGTACTAAAAGAGAGTAGCAGAGAGACAGTAATGGCGGAAGAGAGGGGGTGGCAGAGGAATAGAAAGAGTGAGTAGACAACGATGGTGGGAGAGAAAAAGTGGTTGCCGAAGAGAAAGGAAGACGGCTGAAGACAGTCGCTGTGGGAACCAGATAGATATTTATGGGCAATGCGAGATAATGGGAGTAAATGTGAAAGAGAGGGATGAAGCATTGGATGTAAAAGGGAGAAGAGACAGTGGCAATGAAAAAACATGGGTATGTGGAGGCCTTACACAGGCTATGGTGGGGGGGGGGGGGGGGTCAGGACCCTCCCAGGCTGGCCAACTGTAAAACGTCGATATAGTGGAAACGCGTGGGTACAGCGGAAAAAGTAAGTTGGACCGCAGCCAAGAATTCAGCCCAAGTGAGAGAGGAAGTAATGGTAGTGGGATATACTGTAAATTAATGGAAGAAAAAAAGAGGCAGTGCCGGAAGAGTGATTCATGAAGATATGCAAATATTTTAGTATGTTATTCTGCAAATAAAATTAAAGAAAATAGTTCATATAAACATAGGTCCGGAAATGTTTAGTTATGGAGTTACGGCTAATAAAAGATTTTGCTGAAATTTAGCAACTTCGCTAATATGAAGCCATCGAAAAACTGTACAAGGTTAAAGTAAAGCACAATTTCCATTTATTTTATTGTTATTGAGCTGGTGGATCTAATAAAACATGTCCCAGACGGGTATCTGCAGTAGTTTTCCAGAACATCCAGAGAATCAAAGAGTTAATTTTGTATCATCATCATCATCATTTAAGACTGATTATGCCTTTCAGCGTTCAGTCTGGAGCATAGCGCCCTTATAAAATTCCTCCATGTTCCCCTATTCAGTGATAACATTTGTGCCTCTTCTGATGTTAAACCTATTACTTCAAAATCATTCTTAACCGAATCCAGGTACCTTCTCCTTGGTCTGCCCCGACTCCTCTTACCCTCTACTGCTGAACCCATGTGTCTCTTGGGTAACCTTGCTTCTCCCATGCGTGTAACACGACCCCACCATCTAAGCCTGTTCGCCCTGACTGCTACATCTATAGAGTTCATTCCCAGTTTTTCTTTGATTTCCTCATTGTGGACACCCTCCTTCCATTGTTCCCATCTACTAGTACCTGCAATCATCCTAGCTACTTTCATATCCGTAACCTCAACCTTATTGATAAGGTACCCTGAATCCACCCAGCTTTCGCTCCCATACAACAAAGTTGGTCGAAAGATTGAACAGCGCACAGATAACTTAGTCTTGGTACTGACTTCCTTCTTGCAGAAGAGAGTAGATTGTAGCTGAGCGCCCACTGCATTGGCTTTGCTACACCTTGCTTCCAGTTCTTTCACTATGTTGCCAACCTGTGAGAATATGCATCCTAAGTACTTGAAACCGTCCACCTGTTGTAACTTTGTTCCTCCTATTTGGCACTCAATCCGTTTATATTTCTTTCCCACTGACATTACTTTCGTTTTGGAGATGCTAATCTTCATACCATAGTCCTTACATTTCTGATCTAGCTCTGAAATATTACTTTGCAAACTTTCAATCGAATCTGCCATCATAACTAAGTCATCCGCATATGCAAGACTGCTTATTTTGTGTTCACATATCTTAATCTCACCCATCTAGTCTATTGTTTTCAACATATGATCCATATATAATATGAACAACAGTGGAGACAGGTTGCAGCCTTGTCCTAGCCCTGAAACTACTCTGAACCATGAACTCAATTTACCGTCAACTGTAACTGCTGCCTGACATGTAAAGACCTTTAATTGCTTGCAAAAGTTTGCCTCCTATTCGATAATCTCGTAGAACAGACAATAACTTCCTCCTAGGAAACCTGTCATATGCCTTTTCTAGATCTATAAAGCATAGATACAATTCCCTGTTCCACTCATAACAGTTCTCCATTGTTTGCCGTAAGCTAAAGATCTTGTCCTGACAACCTCTAAGAGGCCTAAACCCACACTGATTTTCATCCAATTGGTCCTCAACTAATACTCGCACTTTCCTTTCAGCGATACTTGAGAAGATTTTACCCACAACGCTGATTAGAGAGATACCTCTGTAGTTGTTACAATCTTTTCTGTTTCCATGTTTAAAGATTGGTGTGATTAGTGCTTTTGTCCAGTCTGATGGAACCTGTCCCGACTCCAAGGTCATTTCAATTATCCTGTGTAGCCATTTAAAACCTGCCATTCCACTGTATTTGATGAGTTCTGACTTAATTTCATCCACCCCAGCTGCTTTATTGCACTGCAATCTATTGACCATTTTCTCCACTTCCTCAAATGTGATCCTATTTCCATCATCATTCCTATCCCATTCTACCTCGAAATCTGAAACATTACTGATAGTATTTTCAACTACATTTAGCAACTCTTCAAAATATTCCCTCCATCTGCCCAAGACATCCACAGGATTCACCAACAGTTTTCCTGACCTGTCTAAAATACTTGTCATTTCCTTCCTACCTCCCTTTCGAAGACTGCTAATTACACTCCAGAATGGTTTTCCAGCAGCTTGACCCATAGTCTCCAACCTGTTTCCAAAGTCTTCCCAAGATTTCTTCTTGGATGCTGCAATTATCTGTTTGGCTTTGTTTCTTTCTTCAACATAACTTTCTCTGTCTACCTGAGCTCTAGTACGTAGCCATTTTTGATAGGCCTTCTTTTTCCTCTTACAGGCTTCCTTGACTGTGTCATTCCACCAAGCTGTTTGCTTCATCCTACTTTTACACACTACTGTTCCAAGACATTCTTTAGCCACTTCAAGTACTGTGTCCTTGTATCTTGTCCATTCCTTTTCCAATGACTGTAACTGACTACATTCAACTAACTGGTACCTTTCTGAGATCGCTGTCATGTACTTGTGCTTCATTTCCTTATTCTGAAGTTTCTCCAGTCTTATCCTCCTACATATGGACATGACCTCTTGCAATTTCGGTCTCACAATCCCAATTTCACTGCAGATTAAATAATGATCGGTATCATCAAAGAATCCCCTGAATACACGTGTGTCCCTCACAGCCTTCCTGAATTCCTGATCTGTTATTATATAGTCAATGACAGATCTGGTTCCCCTGCCTTCTCAAGTATACCGGTGAATGTTCTTATGTTTAAAAAAAGGAGTTTGTGATTACTAAGCCCATACTGACACAGAAATCCAGGAGTTGTTTCCCGTTCCTGTTGGCCTCCATATCCTCTCCAAATTTACCGACAGCCTTTTCATACCCTTCTGTTCGATTTCCAATCCTGGCGTTAAAACCCCCATGAGCAGAACACTGTCCTTGTCCTTTACTCTAACAACTACATCACTGAGTGCCTCATAAAAACTATCCATCTTATCTTGATCTGTCCCTTCACAATGCGAATATACTGACACAATCCTAATTTTCTTGTTAGACACTGTCAAATCTATCCACATCAGTCGTTCGTTTACATACCTTATTGCAACTACGCTGGGTTCCATTTCTTTCCTGATGTAAAGCCCTACACCCCATTGTGCTATTCCTGCTTCGACTCCTGACAGGTAGACCTTGTATTCTCCCACTTCCTCTTCTTTCTCACCCCTTACCCGAATGTCACTAACAGCTAAAACGTCCAGCCCCATCTTACTTGCAGCCTCTGCCAGCTCTACCTTCTTCCCTGAGTAGCCCCCATTGATATTAATAGCTCCCCATCTCATTACCATTTGTTTGCCAAGTCGTATCTTAGGAGTTCCTGGTTTGTCAGTTAGAGGTGGGACTCCGTCCCCTCCAAAGATCCGAGGCATTTTGCTCTGAATGTTGCCAGCATCATATTTAAAGTACCAGGGAAGCAGGTTGCTAGCCTTACTTGCCCCGAGTCCCATTAGGTTTTACCCCTAACGGTTGAGGGACTAACCGGTGGATTTGGTAGTCTTTGCCGTATGAGCACAGAGGTGACCACGACTCAAAATATGTCCGAGATGCCCAGCCTTATTCCAAAGTAACTGGTATCCCGACTGTCGGGACCACTTACTTGGCCACTCATACGTTGCCCGTGGTTCATGAACTAGGACATGACTACAGGAACCCACACCATGCTACTTGAAAGAATTTGTTTTTTAAATTCCAGGCAATTGCACAAAGGTTTCAATAGAAGTTGTGCAGAATTTTATTTTTTAAAAAAATTATGATAATAGCGTTAACTGAAACTGTATGAATGTTTAAGATAATCTGCTTTCATTAATACCACGGCACATATGAATTCATGTTAAACCGAAAAAAACAACAAAGATCAGTGTTAAGGAAGTTGTACGGTGTGCATACAATTTCACAATACATTGACAAATGTTCAAAAATGTCTCCATTGCCGATTAGTATTTAACCAGTCGCACATCTCGCAAGTGAAGGGGAGGATCTCCCGGATGTAAATGATGCACTTTTTGTTTATGGTAAGGATACAGGTTGTTGTACTTCAGTGTAGGCCATACCGTAGACTGTGGAATGCCTAATCGTTGAGAGATACGTCGTGTACTGGTACCCGGGCTAAATTGAACAGCATCCATAATATCATCGTCTGCACGTATCGAGCGCTCGTACTGATTATGAACGCAAGGTAGAGAACCTGACTCCCGTAACATTCGAAATACTCCATTATTAGTTCGTGCATTCGGAATCCTCCGAGCTGGATGACGTATGCGATATTCGTCAACTGCAGCCGTAGCTTTACCATCACATTTTCCATAAATATACCCCATGTCGGCGTACTCTTCTGTCGTAAACTTGAAAGGCATCCCTATTTCATAAATAATGCACAAACTACGAGGGTTGAATGAAAAGAAATGCCTGTACCTTCGTTAATTGGGTTTGAATGGGAATATTTTAATAAATCAAACGCAGAAATAATCCTTAGAATGTGATCATTAATTACCAATATTCACGTTTCCACACAATCACCGGCCAATTGGATACATTTTCTGAACCCGTCACGGAAGAAGTACTCAGATTGTTTCCACGACCACAGTGTCACAGTTATCCCAACGTCTTCGTCGGAAGCACAATGATGTCCCCGCAGATCGTCTTTCATTATCGGGAACAGAATGGAAGTCAGACGGTGCTAAATCTGGACTGTATGGAGGATGCAGTACGGTAGTGAGATTCAGTCTCTCAAGTTCTGCTGTGGTGGAACCCATCTGCTGTGGGTACCTATCGTGCACAGATCTTCCGATAGCCAAGCAAAGGAATAATGTGACCCCCAAGTTCTCGTGAAATGCCAATTGTGCTTGCAATTTCTCTATGAGTGGTACGACGTTGGTCCTGAATCAATCTGTCAACATCCTGCCAACGAAACTCGATGGTTTCTGTCACAGGACTTCCAACTCGTTGTTTATCAGACAGATAAGATGTTCCCTCCTCAACATCTTTAAACCTACTCGCCCAACGACGCACAGTACGCACATCAACACAAACTACTTTCATTCTCTGATGAATCTCCTCTGCTGTCAAGAATTCAATGACTGCACGTTGCTTAAATCGCACTGACCGACCGTCTGCTCAGGGTTCCATACTTTAAACTGTAACAACACAACCGTTCAATGCTAAGGCTTCCTTCCAACTGGTGCTGTAGAGGAGAGGCTACGAAACAAGCCAGTACCTGCCGCATACTAAAGCTGCCAACTGTTGAAAGGTTACGAAGGTGGAGGCATTACTTTTCAGTCAACCCTCGTACAACAGTTAGTATGTGGTTTCACTTAAATACACTGCTATGTACAGAAAACTAACTCGTTTGAAGGTTAGGAAACGACTGAAACAACTCACTAACGGTTGCCGACAATGGCATAAACGTTTTTACACTCTTAATGAAAAGTAAACAAATTTACTTGTATAATAAGCTTTGCTTCTCTGAATGTTCTGGAAAGCTACTGGAAGAACACGTGTGGGACATGTTTTATTAGATTCACCAGATCAATAATAACAAAATAAATGGGAATCGTGCTCTACTTTAACCTCGTACAGTTTTGCGATGGCTTCATATTAGCGAAGTTGCTGAATTTCAGGAAAAATGTTTTATTTGCCGTAATTTCAGGAGCTCTGTTTGTATCAACTTTTTTCTTTAGGTTTACTTGTAGAATAACGTATTAAAATATTTGCTTATCTTCGCGAATCGCCCTGTACAGACAGTGGCACTGAGAGAGAGACACCGAGTACGAAGGCTTAACCACAGAAGATTTAGAATGTTCTGTGTTAAAAGCGCTCGAATATGTTCGTATGACAAAATTTTTGGTGAGCAAAGAAGAAGGAAGTTTAAAGCACCTGGTCCCCAAATTTTCTGCCAGTATCTTTTAATGAGGAATATATTCGCGATCCTTCTGCTACGACAGGAGCATTCTTCCGTTTGTCCCATTATGACTGATTCTGGGACACATTTTGAATCTTAACTTACTCCGCTTGTCGAAGTTTATCTGCACTAGAAGCAAGACAGAAGGTACGGAGATGAAAAAGGATGTACACGGATAAACAAAAAACGTTTTGTTCAAACAACGTTGGTAGTGGAGGAAACAGGTGGTTAAGAACTGGATTTGGAGCATAGCACGGTATGGCTGTGAAACATGGACAACAGTGAAAAATGAAACGAAATCTCTTGAATTCAAGTCGAGGTGCTGGAGATGCCTTTTAAAGAGGGCAGGCAGATCATATCACAATCAAAAAGTCCTGGAAAGAATTTCGCCAAAAAAGGTGATTAGGAGAGGGATACAATAAAGAAGACAGGTATCTAATGGTGACATAACAAGACACAGCCATCTCCTCGTAAATGTGCATTCCTACAAGGAACATTCCAAGGGCAGGCATCCCGAAGAGAATCTTCGCAAGGATTTTTTAGAACAAGCTACACATAATGCCGAAGAGTCTAATTATGCAGACATGAGTAAATTAGCTTCTGTTAGATCCACATGGAAAGCTGCCAACCAGTCGAAACATTGATGAACAAGAAAAGAAGAAGAGGCAAATAGTATAACGTCAACAAGAAGATGGCGTTACGAATATTTCCTACTACCATCTATCCCTTCTCCGTTTTCTCAGCTCAAGAACTTTGGAACAGCCTTATGCTCTACTGCTGATGTGGAACCTCCTTGCTCAACTCCTCTTTAAATTCTGAATATCTCCTGTCGCTTGTTCAATCAGCACCTAATTCCTCATGGGATGTCAGTACAGACGTTGCTCAAACTCAGAGTCAAAAGCTCTCTCAACGCAGTCAAAAGCTCTCTCATCATCCCTGAATGATTCAAAGGGCTCTAAGCACTATGAGACACACAATCTGAGGGCATCAGTCCGCTAGACTTAAAACTACTTGAACCTAACTAACATAAGGACATCATACACATGCATGCGTCCGTAGCAGCAGCGTGGTTTCGGAATGAAGAGCCTGGAACCACTCGGTCACCGCGGCCGGCCATCTCTGAATCCTGGATTGAGTTTTGACTATTCTTTGTTGCATCATTATTGAAACTACGGGATTAGGACCCGTAATTCTTAATCACTGGTCCTTTCTTTAACTGCTTTCACGCCTTGCAATTGTGCTGTAATCGCTTCTGAAATCAGCGCGTAGGTATAGTAGTAGATGTACCTCTTATTTTCCACATTATTGCTTTCCCAGTTTACGGTAAGTTAAGCCCTTTCGGCTAAAGATCGTTATGCTTGATTGCAAACGACGTGAAGTGTTTTATGTCAGAATTAAGTGCCGAGAAGAACGATAAGCAGGCCAGTCTCCTGGCAAAAGCTGTGCTCGCGTATCGCGTGCCAAGTATGAGACACTGCTACGGGCTGCACACGCCGGTGGAACACCCCTCCCTCCCTCCAACCACGCTGAGACGAGATCTCGGCAGATTGGGCTGCTCCGGCTCGTATTCTGCGGTCGGCCCGCTTTTCGCCTCCGAGGAAAAACCTCGAGAGCTGCGCCAACTTTTCTTTAGTCGGGTCGTAACTGCCAGAAACTTGCGGCAGTTCCCAAAGAAACAAGGTCCCCGGGGCAGGCCGCAGTAGCTCCCCGAGGAATTCGCACGAGATGGTTTGTTGTTCCCTCCATCGGCACAGCGTCCGATACCCAAAGCGCCGGAGCCACTGCAGGTGTCCCCTTTCTTCCGCGGAACACTCAGTTTCGGCAGTCGTGTAGCGGCAATACTATGAAGGCCACAAGCGTACCTGTGACTAACAGTATATGCGGGGGACAGGAACGTTCTTCCCAAGGCAGCAGACGCGCTCGGCAACGTACAATGCAGAGTTAGTTCTGTTGGAAGGAAGAAGAGCACAAAGACTACTTTACTGTTTCAGTGTTTAAAGTATCAGTTAGATGCGATAGCAGGCACCGAACGAGACGGGATGCTAGGATCGTACCGAGACATGATGAAAGTGTAGAACATAGGCTCGTGGAACTCAAATGAGGAGTGCAAGAAAGACGACGTAGCCTGGTTGTGTGGATTTCAGCAAGTAGTACTGGAACACTGACTCACGTACGTATCACGAGATTACGAAGACGAACATTAGAGCGCGCTCAGAGGCTTGTATGCATCCGTTCCAATTACATTTAGGCAGCTACAATATTGCCGTCCCTACGCTGTTCGGAAGTACCATGCAAAATTCCTTCGGAGGTCACGCATGTTCGTAGGAAAACGCACTGCGGCAACTGCAGCCGTTACGAAATAGATGTATTCACTGTTCCGAAAATGGACTCGGTCGGCTGTACAATGGAATGACGAAAATGAAAATTTGCGCCGACCGGGAATCGAACCCAGGTTTCGTGCTTATCTCGAGCAGTCGCCTTACCATTAGGCTAGCCGAGCATGGTTCTCGGCCAGACCCCAACTTCCGTATGCCGTCAATCGTGTCTCTACGACCTGCACTCGTGGATCCAGTATGTATGTTCTGGTACATGGGAGGCATTTCAACTGGAGGTAGCTTGTCCGATGGCGGCGAATATGGAAAGTGGAAGTTTGGGTCTGGCCGTGAACCGTGCTCGGATAGCCCAATGGTAAGGCGACTGCTCGAGATAAGCACAAAACCTGGGTTCGATTCCCGGTCGGCACAAATGTTGTCATTCAATCATTCAGCTGATGGTCTGCACATTCACAACTGGTTTAACGGACCACTTTATTGACGATCATATTGTACCCTAATCTTCTCGGGTAACCTTTCCAGCTACTGTTCCCAGTTCTATGGTGTTGTAAACAAGCACTTTCTGCGAGGACAGTCCAGGAAAACTGAGCGAAATTAGGCATTCTGTTGGGAAGTTTATCCATTTGTATTGCGTTATCACTGTATCAATGCACTGAAATGTATTACTTTTCTCCCTTTCCTGGTATCGTATTTCATAATCGCTGATTTGTTCATTGAGCTACATCAGTTTTTGTTGCTAAAACTGCTTGCTCACAAAACTATTCTACGTTTACGTAGTTTTTCTCTATAAGTAGATATACTTCCTCGAGGAGTTGCATCTACTACGTTGCGCAACTCCTAGTTTAAGGAGCTTTTGCTGGAGTGCGGAACATTGCGACCGTGTATCTTTTCCAAGCTGTTTTGTAGAACATTCGAGAGAATTGTAGATCATTCGTTAACATTCTAGAATATGCCTGGAAGCTGGGTAACATTGTAGGTGAAACACTATTTGTAAATAGATTGCTGCTTAAGATACAGGGGACGTCTGGTTAAAAGTACGATGCGATGCTGACCACCTCACTCACGTCTCCACAACCACTGTAAGTGTGCGGCAAGGGAACTAAAGGTAGCAACGGACACAACATAACCAGTGTGTGTGTGTGTGTGTGTGTGTGTGTGTGTGTGTGTGTGTGTGTGTGTGTGTGTGTTGCTTACGGGCGCTCAACGCCGAGGTTATCAGCGCCCTTAGAAACATTAAACGAATGGACACAAAATGTGGTAATACGCGTAAATACAGTGAGAAAAGACCAAAGATGCTATACAAGAGACTCAAACACAAGTACAACGAGACAGGAGCTACAAGGAAGGCGCAGGAAAAGTCACTGGCCGCCCACTTACGCAAATATGGGCTAGCCAGTCACCCTGTGAACCAATTAAAACCTTCGCCCTAAAATCTTGGTAAAAACTTTGGACAATTCACGAAACTTTAAAACTCTAACCACATTCGTTTGATTATTACCTAAAGCAGATTGCAGCTCCGTCGGCAAATCTGTCGAGGCCCGCTGGTCGGAAAATGAAAGGCAGTAAAACCAAAGTTATTGGCGATGGGTTTTGTTGGAGGAATCGTCAACTTCACCCACAAACATTTTTTTGTATACATGTGACGTTTCTTCAACTCATGTTTTGTGTGGTACATACCCTCAGGTCGCAAAAGTCATGGGATACTGCCTGACATCGTGTCGGACCTCCTTTTACCCGGCATAGTGCTCAACTGGACGTGGCATGGAATCAACAAGTCGTTGGAAGTCTTCTGCAGTAGTAGTGGTCCAAGCTGTCTCTATAGCCGTCCTTAACTGCGAAAGTGTTTCCAGTGCAGGATTTTGTGTACGAAATGACATCTCGACTACGTCCTCTAATGTTCGATGGGAAACGTGTCGAGTGACCCGGGTGGCCAAATCATTCACTCGAATTGTACAGAATGGTGTTGTAACCGATCGCGAAGAACTATGGCCCGTTTACATGGCGCAATCCCATCCACAATAATTCCATCATGAAGTCTATGAGTCGCTGCAAATGGCTCACGAGTAGCCGAACATAAGCATTGGAAAGTCACGGATCAGTTCAGTTGCACAAGAGGACTCCCTCCACTGCATGTAAATACAGCCGATACCTTTCTGGAGCCAAACCAGCTTGCACAGTGCCTTGTTGACAACTTGCGTCCGTGGCTTCGTGGGGGTCTACCATCAGCTCTTACCAACTGAAATCGGGCCTCATCTGAACAGGCTACGGTTAACCAGTTGTCTGTGGTCCAACCGATACGGTCTCGAGCCCAGTAGAGGCGCTGCAGGCGATGTCGTGCTGTTAGGGAAGGCACTCGTGTCGGCCGTCTGTGGTCAGATGCCACAAACCCCACATTTCGCCACACTGTCCTAGCACATATGTCGCACACTGATTTCCGCGGTTATTTCACGTAATGTTGCCAGTCTGTTAGCACTTATTGTCCGTGGTGAGAGGTAATGCCTCAGATGTGCTATTCTCAGCACACTATTGACACTGTGGATCTCGGAATATTGAACTTCCTAACGATTTCCAAAACGGAATGTCCCGTGCGTCTAGCCTAACTACTTCAGAGTCTTAACCCCCGGTGTGCGGCCATAATCAGGTCCGAAACCTTTTCGCACGAATCACCTCACTACAAGCGACAGTTCCGCCACTGCACTGTCCTTTAAATAAAATATGGCGTTTCAGTCTTCGATCGCTATTCTTTATTTTGAATTACCGGTTTCGGGCTAGCTGCCCATCTTCAGATCATATATTGTAGTTACAGAGTAACAAGTTACTACAATATATGATCTGAAGATGGGCAGCTAGCCCGAAACCGGTAATTGAAAACAAAGAATAGCGATCGAAGACTGAAACGTCATATTTCATTTAAAGAACGATCGCGGAATTCCCATTGAGACAATCATGTCTAGTTATAGTTTCTAGATATTGGTGTCGATAAATAAAGTTTTCATTCGTGTCAGGATGTGAGATCGACGTTTTTCGCGAAGACAAGCTGGTATAAAATATTCTCTGTTTTCTTGATGTGTCACGTCTGTTTTACACTCTCAGGAGTCTCTATACGTCACATAATTTGTGTACACATAAGAAACTCGCAGGTAAAATCGTTATGTAGTCTGGTATATCAAGCACAAATACTTTTTACGACGAAAATAATGAGAGGTAAATTTGTCAGTCTGACCTTTTTTCTGCTTCTAGACTCAGCCGTCGCTGCAGATGCATATGTGGCTTCTGCTATCCATTACCTGCAAGAAATGCAGAAGGGTCATTTACTGCGTGGTAGAGTAGGAGTAACAACACAATAAACAACGTTCTATGTATACTAGGCATAACAACGTGAAGCACTGATGAGTCTGTCACGGCCAAGGACTCGTAAAAATTGAAATATGAATTTACATTACGTGGCACAGAATCTGTCACACGATAAAAGTCGAGTTGTCAAATCTGAAATGGGACTGCAGATCTCCACATGTCATTTACAGTATTGTAAACACAACTACTGCTTACCGTTGTGTCTGTACAGAGTATTAAGCACCGACGAGTTTGACCTCTTCCTTCGCGCATATTAGCTAGTGTCAGTTTCGCAGCGCTATCTTCGGGCGCGACGGCATGACGCATAGAGGAGCCGGGTGCTCCCTACACTCCCCAGTCCCATGTAGCAACTTCCTGTGGAAAACTGCACAACTGTGAAACTGATAGGCACCTCTCATAAAAATGGTCAACAACGAGGTCACGTGACAAAGACATACTTCCCGTGTGCAGTAATTGTTATAGGTGCTCAGTACTGTGACAATTTGATATCACACACAAACAAAAATTTTAATATTTATGTCTTACTACGAGTGGTATCTGTAATGTAGCTTCGATTTTCTTAACAGTCCACGTATTGCAGATTTTGTGCCTGAATTATGCGATGTTGTTGACATTTCTGAGGTAGTTACTTACAGCCTTTAAAAATTTATGATTATAAATTTTATGGCGATCAAATCCTCTGACTTACAAGATGAGGCCACGACGTTTGGAACGCGGATTTACTACAAACTTCGTACACTCGTAGTACTCCATGAGGACAACAAAACGTGTAAGGAGTATGGCGTGCTTCTCAAGCGTTACTGAGAAAATCGCAAGATAATTTCGGTCCTCACATATATACCTGTGCGTGGCCATTTTGACCACGAAGCGGCTGCAGCTGATTGGTGCCGGCACTGTAGCTCAGCGTATAGCTACCCCTGATGATGATAAGACTGAGCGAACGAATCATCAAACAAACTGATCGGCTGTCATCGGACGTCCGCCCTGAACAAATTCAGCGAACAATATGGAACTTTTAGTGGTTGGCGTTCAAGCCTCTGGATCGGACCGAGTTCCGTTCGTCAGTTTTTTTATTTTCAACACAGTCCTTTTCTTTATTATTTATATTACAATTGATATAATGGGGAAAATACGTGCAATCGGATGAACTTTTATTAAATTTACAATGTTATTTGGCAGTCTACTAATTTTTATTATCACAAATAATATAATATTCGTAACTATCGACTAGCAAACGACCAAACGCATAAATTGATACTGAAAATGTATGCTTGTCCGTGATTTGGAAAATCTCTTATACCTGGAAGGAGCCCAAAACGACTTGCTACCTCCAAGTTTTGAGCGGCACAGACGGCTTTCGAAAGAATATTGCTGCACGGTGTGCGATCCTTACCAGGTGGGATTGACGGAGCACATCGAAAGGGTGCAAAAAAGGGCAGCTCGTTTTGTATTATCACGTTATAGGGGAGAGAGTGTGGCAGATATGATACACGAGTTGGGATGGAAGTCATTACAGCATAGACGTTTTTTGTCGCGGCGAGACCTTTTTACGATATTTCAGTCACCAACTTTCTCTTCCGAATGCGAAAATATTTTGTTGAGCCCAACCTACATAGGTAGGAATGATCATCAAAATAAAATAAGAGAAATCAGAGCTCGAACAGAAAGGTTTAGGTGTTCGTTTTTCCCGCTCGCTGTTCGGGAGTGGAATAGTAGAGAGATAGTATGATTGTGGTTCGATGAACCCTCTGCCAAGCACTTAAATGTGAATTGCAGAGTAGTCATGTAGATGTAGATGTAATCGTCGCTTTCGACATTACGACTTGCAGGTTGATATTTTTCGTAAAAACATGGAAAACATTAGGTTCAACGGCACCAGCTGCATTGAATAAATGCTGTGTTTCCGCATGCGCAACGTCTTTGGACGTTTTCCGTGCAAAAACAAACCTCGTTAACATTTTCAAAAACCTCTCTTTCAGACGATAGTTTGGAAGCAACCATGCATAACGCAGTATTTCCTTAAAAATCGGCGCTGATAATTTATTATGCAGTTGTTGTTGTTGTTGCTGTGGTCTTTAGCCCAGAGACTGGTTTGAAGCAGCTCTCCATGCTACTCTATCCTGTGCAAGCTTCTTCATCTCCCAGTACTTACTGCAGCCTACATCCTTCTGAATCTGTTTAGTGTATTCATCTATTGGTCTCCCTCTACGATTTTTACTCTTCACGCTGCCCTCCAATACTAAATTGGTGATCCCTTGATGCCTCAGAACATGTCCTACCAACCGATCCCTTGCTCTAGTCAAGTTGAGCCACGAACTCCTCTTCTCTCCAATCCTATTCAATACCTACTCATTAGTTATGCGATCTACCCATCTAATCTTCAGCATTCTTCTGTAGCACCACATTTCGAAAGCTTCTATTCTCTTCTTGTCCACACTAGTTATCGTCCACGTTTCACTTCCATGCAAGGCTACACTCCATACAAATACTTTCAGAAACGACTTCATGACACTCTATACTCTATGTTAACAAATTTTTCTTCAGAAACGCTTTCCTTTCCATTGCCAGTCTACATTTTATATCCTCTCTACTTAGACCATCATCAGTTATTTTGCTCCCCAAATAGCTAAACTCCTTTACTACTTTGTGTGTTTCATTTCCTAATCTAATTCCCTCAGTATCACCCAAGTTAATTCGACTACATTCCATTATGCTCGTTTTGCGTTTGTTAATGTTCATCTTATATCCTTCCTTCAAGACACTGTCCATTCTTTTCAACTGATCTTCCAAGTCCTTTGCTGTCTCTGACAGAATTACAATGTCATCGGCGAACCTCAAAGTTTTTACTTCTTCTGCATGGATCTTAATACCTACTCTGAATTTCTCTTTTGTTTCCTTTACTTCTTGCTCAATATACAAATTGAATAGCATCGGGGAGAGGCTACAACCCTGTCTCATTCCCTTCCCAACCACTGCATCCCTTTCATGACCCTCGACTCTTATAACTGCTATCTGGTCTCTGTACGAATTGTAAATAGCCTTTCGCTCCCTGTATTTTACCCCTGCCACCTTCAGAATTTGAAAGAGAGTATTCCAGCCAACATTGTCATACCTTTCTCTAAGTCTACAAATGCGAGAAATGCAGGTTTGCCGATTATGCAGTATCGAATGTATTTTAATAGCATCTTTCGAGAAGGAATTTCTCGTTCTCTTTTGATTAAATACGAAGAGTTTGGAAGACGGACAAGCATACGTTTTCAGTATCGCTTTATGCGTTTGGTCGTTTAGTAGTCGATAATTATGAATATTATTTTATTTGTGATAATAAAAATTAGTAGGCTGCCAAATAACGTTGTAAATTTAATAAAAGTTCATCCGATTACACATATTTTTCCATTATATCAACTGTAATATAAATAATAAAGGAAATGACTGTGTTGAAAATAAAAAAAAGTGACGAACGGATCTCGATCCAGCGGTCCAGTGGCTTGAACGCCAACCACTTAAAAAAAATTGTTCCATATTGTTCGCTGAATTTGTTCAGGGCGGACATCCGATGACAGCCGTTCGGTTTGTTCGATGATGCGTTCGCTCAGTTCTTTTATTAGAAAGGGAAAGCTCACGCTCTGACCGAACACGCTGAGCTACCGTTCGTCGTCACTCGCCTGCAGCCGCCTCATGGTCAAAATGGCCACGCACAGTGATATATATATTTGACGACAGAAATTATCTTGCGATTTTCTCAGTATCACTTGAGAAGCAAGCGCTACTTCTTACACATTCTGTTGTCCTCATGGAGTACTACGAGTGTATGAAGTTTGTAGTAAATTCTCGTTCGAAACGTCGTGGCCTGCCCTTGTTAGTTTAGTTGAAACCACTGCAGCACTACAGATGAGAGAGAGAGAGAGAGAGAGAGAGAGAGAGAGAGAGAGAGAGAGAGAGAGAGAGAGAGAGACGGGGAGGGGGGGGGGGACTGAAAGCCAACTTGAGATTGGCCACACTTCTATACAGAAATAAGACAATGTATAAATAAACAGTTGTGCCGTCACATCTAACCCATTTCTCGCGTTAAACATCTCATCTCAGCTGATTGCCTCATCACCAGTGAAGCACTCACGTCACTGGCTACACACAACACAACGTCTGAAAACCTAAGGAAACGAACAACTACCACCGGAAAACGTGACAGGTTTTCGTACGTAAAATCTAAGTAGGCCTTTCAACATGTTATAGTTAAAGACACAAATCTGAAATCGTTAGGACAGATAAAAGTAGCGTTAAGTTCCAATATTTTTGCCTTTTTTCTTGACAGACTGAGGTCACTTTAAGCCCCACCCCTCCTTTTCTTCGTTGTTTCCAGTGCTTCACCTCCTCCCCACGATCTCGTTTTCTTTCTTCAGTCCTTATTGGTCCCACTTTATTACTTTTTCGAACGCCTTCTAAGTTTTGAATTCTATTCTTAAAATAGCTTCTTCCAGTTATTTACGTTTCCTTGTCATCTATCTGAGTTTTTTTGTGTAGTTTACGGCGTGATTTCTTTGAAGTACAGGAGTATTGCTTTCCTCAGCCTTTTCTCATTCATTCAGTCGAGGTATTTCAGTTTTGCGGTAGATATCCAGTTAAACTACGTGTCATTCCGTCTTCCTAACTGTACTGCAAATACAATCGATTCAGTCAGCAGTAGTTATGAATACCGATTAGATTATACGCGGTTTCCTTTCACTCGTGTACTCGAATACTGGGCTCGTTGAGCAGCCAAAGAATATTCATAGAGAGAGAGAGAGAGAGAGAGAGAGAGAGAGAGAGAGAGAGAGAGAGAGAGAGAGACAAAGCTTCAATAAGTTTAAATGACGAAAGTAATAGAGCACTTATCTAAACACAAATTAACAATGTAGAAAGAGTTGTTAAACTTTTAAAACAAGCCAAAAATTGATATTCACTGCTAGAAATAGGAAACTTCGTATTTTAAATAAATCCAGACATAAATATTGAAAATACTTCATTTATGGAAATATATTTTTCATTTTCCTGTCACGGAAATAAAATTGTTTATCTCTAAATCTTGTAATAGATATGACCAACTGTCAGAGCCTAGTGGATAGGAATCTCTAGTAGCTGTAGATGTAGGAAGTATGCAGCAGACCTCAGCAGTTACGGTGGATAGGACATTTGAAAAGTCTAAGAGAAAGAAGAAGGTTCTGCTGTTAGGTAGTTCTCATGGTAGAGGTGTAGGCCAGCAGTTGCAGAAAGTTTTGGGGAGTGAGTACCAGGTCACCAGCATTGTGAAGCCTAATGCAGGACTGGCTCAGGTGACTTAACATAGGGGGGTTATGTAGGGATTTTACTAAAGAGGATCAGGTAGTGATTGTGGGTGGGGCTGGTAACAGTATTTATAGGGATGGGGAGTATGGCATAGATGGTGACCTGGAAAAGATAGCCACTCAGACTGTCAACACGAATGTGCATTTCGTGGAACAGTTTCAGCGTCACGATCGGCCTCATCTTAATACAGCCGTCAGGCGTAATAACATGAGACTTGGGGGTGCGCTGATGACAGAAAGCATGGGTCACATGTCACTGGTGTCGGTGGAGTCTATCAGCAGGACGGGTTTCACTAGACATGGTCTGCACCTCAACAGGTATGGAAAGGGGAGGTTGGCAAAGCTTATAGGTGACAGCACAGGTGGGGGTGGTGGGATCACTCATGTGAAAATTCCGGTAGTTGTGGGTGTTAGAACTGTACCTTTTTTTAGACTGAAGTCAGCTGATAGGTGTTCATGCTTAAGGGAAGTCTCTCTAACAAAGAAACCACTTTCGACAAAGCTTAGGTATCCGATTAATGAGGGAATTAGTATATTTCATCAAAATATACAAGGTATTAGAGATAAAGTCAGTGAACTGCTTATAGATGTTGACTCTGAAATTATTTGTATATCTGAACACTTCTTAAAAAAGGAGATAATTCAGAGGCTTCCTTTACCAGGATACAGGTTGGCTGGCAGCTTTTCTAGGAGCTCTTTGCGGTGTGGGGGAGTAGCCATGTATGTGAAAAACGGTACCTCATTTGAGTCAATTAATGTTTCAAAGTACTGCACTGAAAAGGTGTTTGAATGTTGTATAGGTGTGGTTAAATTTAGTGGAGCTAAACTTCTTACTGTTGTTATTTATAGGTCCCCAGACTCCGATTTCACAACATTTTTGCTAAAGCTAGAGGAGGTTCTTGGTTCACTTTATAGGAAATACAAAAAGTTAGTTATATGTGGTGACTTCAATATTAATTGTATAAGTGATTCTGCAAGGAAGAGGACGCTGGTAGACCACCTTAATTCATATAATCTTATGCAAACCGTATTCTTCGCAACGAGAGTTGAAGGGAACAGTAGAACAACCATAGACAATATTTTTGTTCATTCCTCATTACTAGCAGGGCATTCTGTTAGCAAAAAGGTGAATGGCCTTTCAGATCATGATGCACAAATTTTAAGTCTAAAATATTTTTGTGCTGCAACACTTGTTAAATATAGTTACCAACTTTTTAGGAAAGCTGATCCAGTTGCTGTAGAGTCTTTTGTAAACCTTATCAAGGAACAAGAGTGGCAAGATGTTTATAGTGCTGATACAGTAGACGATATATATAATGCTTTCCTCAAGACTTTTCTCGTGCTCTTTGAAATTTGCTTTCCATTAGAACGTTCAAAACAGGGTACTAGCACAAACAGGCAGCCTAGGTGGCTGACTAAAGGGATAAGAATATCTTGTAGAAAAAAGTGGCAATTATATCAAAACGTTGGGAAAAGACAATCTAAATGCAGCAGCCCATTACAAACAGTATTGTAAGGTGCTTAAAAAAAGTTATTAGGAAGGCAAAAAGTATGTGGTATGCAGATAGAATAGCTAAGTCTCAGGATAAAATTAAAACCAAATGGTCAGTCGTAAAGGAAGTGGCTGGTCTACAGAGACAGGTCGAGGATATAGAATCAGAGCGTAGTGGGAATGTCCGTGTTACTGATAAGTCGCATATATGTACAGTATTTAATAATCACTTTCTGAATATAGCAGGTGAACTAAATAGAAACCTAGTTCCAACAGGGAATCATATATCGCTCGTAGAAAAAAGTGTTCCGAGACTGTTACCTGAAATGCTCCTCCAGGATACTGACAAGAGGGAGCTTGAGTTAATAATTAAATCACTAAAGACCAAGAACTCTCATGGATATGACGGGGTATCTAGCAAAATACTGAAGTATTGTTCCATGTATGTTAGCCCAGTACTTAGTCACATCTGTAACTTTTCCTTTAGGAGTGGTCGGTTTCCTGACACATTAAAGTACTCGGTAATGAAGCCACTGTATAAAAAGGGAGACAGGGATAATTTTGACAATTATAGACCTATTTCTATGCCATCGGTGTTTGCTAAAGTTATCGAGAGGGTTGTATATACAAGGTTACTGGAGCATTTAAATTCACATAATTTGCTGTCAAATGTACAGTTTGGTTTAAGAAATGGCTTAACAACTGAAAATGCTATAGTCTCTTTTCTCTGTGAGGTTTTGGACGGATTAAATAAAAGGTTGCGAACGCTAGGTGTTTTCTTTGATTTAACGAAGGATTTTGACTGTGTTGTCCACAAAATATTACTGCAGAACTTGGACCATGATGGAGTAAGGGGAGTAGCTTACAATTGGTTCGCATCTTACTTTAAGAACATAAAGCAGAAAGAAATTCTCCGTAATACTGAGAGTGGTAGTGATATTCAGTCCTAATGGGGCACTGTTAAGTGGGGCGGTGTTGGGGCCACTGCTGTTTCTTATCTATATAAATGATATGCCTTCCAGTATTACAGGTGATTCAAAAATATTTATGTTTGCTGATGACACCAGCTTGCTAGTGAAGGATCTTGTGTGTAGTATTGAAACGTTATCAAATAATGTAGTTCATGAAACAAGTTCGTGGCTTGTGGAAAATAATTTGATGCTAAATCACAGTAAGACTCAGTTTTTACAGTTTCTAACTCACAATTCAGCAAGAACTGATATTTTAATCAGACAGGATGGGCATATTATAAGCGAGACGGAACAGTTCAAGTTCCTAGGCGTTCGGATAGTAAGGTGTTGTGGAAAGCCCATGTTCAGGATCTTGTTCAGAAACTAAATGCCGCTTTATTTACCATTAGAACAATATCTCTTGTCGATCCCTATTCAATAGTCTGGGAATTTTGACGTTTCCCTCACAGTATATATTTTCTTTAATGTCGTTTGTTGTTAGCAATATTAGCTTCTTCCCAAGAGTTGCTAACTCTTCACTCAGTTAATAGTAGGCAGAAATCAAATCTGCATGTGGAATGCACTTCCTCGACTCTTTTGCAGAAAGAAGTGCAGTATTCTGCTGCATCCATTTTCAATAAGCTACCACAAAAACTCAAAAATCTTAGCAGTAGCCCAAACACTTAAGTCTAAACTCAAGAGTTTCCTCATGGCTCACTCCTATTCTGTCGAGGAGCTCCTGGAAGAGCTAAAAAATTAAGCAAATTCCAGTGCTACATTCTTGGTTTTCTTTATTTAAACTATCGACTTGTCGCCTGAATATGTTTCTTATATTTCATTTTATCTGTTTCTACAATCAACAACTGAATGTTTCTTATATTTCATTTTATCTGTTTCTACAATCGTGTTATAATTTCATGTATTGACTTGTATTGACTCGTTCCATGACCATGGAGACTTCTCCTTAATGTGATCCCACGGAACAATAAATAAATAAATAAAATAAAAAATAAAAAGAGGCATCCGTAGACGCTGCTGACATATAACCCAAAAGAGTGAACAAGCGTGTTAAGGGAGACACTCCTACCTGAGACAGTGGAAACTTTCGACTAATTGACGTACACCGTCAGTGGACTACCAAACCTGCTGAATTACACAGCAACATTCACATAGCTAACGTTACTGCAGAGAGTAGTTTCTTTCGGTTGTTTTATGGAAAAAAGCAATTGACTGGCCAAAGGTTGTTAAAACTTTTCGGGTGTCCCGTCACTACCTCTGCTGGAAGAGCAGCTCGCATATGACACTAGTATCGCATTGTGTCTTTTCAAATGGTTCAAATGGCTCGGAGCACTATGGGACTTAACTTCTGAGGTCATCAGTGCCCTAGAACTTAGAACTACTTAAACCTAACTAACCTAAGGATATCACACACATCCATGCCCGAGGCAGGATTCGAACCTGCGACCGTAGCGGTCGCGTGGTTCCAGACTGAAGCGCCTAGAACCGCTCGGCCACAGCTGCCGGCTGTGTCCTTTCCATCAGGCACACACCATCGAGTAGCTCACAGGACGTAAGGCAGACCATTTCTTCAACACGTCCATGTGTATTCGAAGGCACAAGGATTCAAATTGCAGCTTCCCCATTTCTAAACGGCCTACTGGACTGCGATATAAATGATCGTGATTGGGCTCGTCTAACGAAATTTTACAATGAGTGACATCGACGTGTTGACGTTTCAAATGTTTCTGGTGGATGGACGTGTACGGGTATGGAGACAACCTCTTGAGTCCATGGACCCTGCACGTCGTCAGGTGACTGTTCAAGCTGGTGGACGCTCTGTAATGGTGTGGAGCGTGTGCAGTTGGAGTTATGTGGTACCCCTGATACGTCCTGATACGACTCAGACAGGTGATTCATACGTAAGCGTTCTGTCTGATCACTTGCATCCATTCATGTCCATTGTGCATTCCGACGGACTTGGGCAATTCCAGCAGGACAATGTGACACCCCACACATCCAAAATTGCTACAGAGTGGCTCCGGGAACACTCGTCTGTATTTAAACACTTCCGCTGGCCACCAGACGCCCCAGACATGGACATTATTGAGCGTATCTCGCATGCCTTGCAACGGGCTGCTTAGAAGAGATCTCCACCCCATTGTATTGTTACGGATTTATGGACAACGCTGCAGGATTCATGATGTCATTTCGCTGCAGCACTACTTCAGACATTAGTCGAGTCCACGTCACGTCGTGTTGCGGCACTTCTGCGTGCTCACTGGGGCCCTACACGATATTAGGCAGGCGTACCAGATTCTCTGGCTGTTCAGTGTAAATTTAGTGAAGGCAATTCCCACAAATATTCACTTGAAACATCTTGAATTGCAGTACACTCTACCACGAAGGAAGCAGAGAACCTCTTATGCCAGTGTTCAGAAGTCGTAAGTGGAAACATCAGTGGGGAAAAAAAAAGAGTCAGCCGTGGAGGCGAGCTTGGATAGACTAATGGCTGAAGCGGGTCGTCCTGGAAAGCAGCAGATCCGGGGCCGAACACCCAGCCGGCCAAAAATGTCGTGCGATCATTTCATTTCAGTGTAAGAAATAAATGCGTGACTGATCTGCTACTTCGACTTGCAACGATGCAGCGTCCCACGTTCATATTTTTTATGTTTAGCACGTCATCATACCGAAAATAATAAAAATACATTGTCCATTGTAAGCTGAATTGTGCCTTATTAAAATCGTACGATTAACTAATTTATAAAAGAATGTGATGAGCAAGTGATGACGTAGCAAGTGTTCCTGATAATGGCTGACAGCCGAAATAAGCTAATTACACGATTTTAACACAGCGCAATACAACCTACAATGGACATTGTATTCTTATACACTTAGCGGCTGTAGGTCACCACGGAAGCAAAACCTTCGTACTCAAAATCGTTTCTGTTCATCTGTACCAGCAGCGAAATTTGCTGGGCTTTTTCTAGCCTCTTTCGACGCCTGTAGCGAAAATACAGTAGCTAACATTGTAGTAAACATTTTTGGAGACCATCAGCTGATTTGTTGTTTAAAACGCAAATATCGACAGGTTTCAGTCACATCATGATATCTGTCATTATTTAAATAATGGCCACGTCACATATGAGAGCACGTAATGAATTCCAGTATAAAACACACAGGACTTTTACAGGCACTGTAGCATTTATACTTCTTCAGGTTACCCTCCACTGAGAGGCTGTTGCAGTCAGCGACCGTTATTTTGATTTGTAAATAATAGATTTCAGCTACCAGTCGTCCTTTGGAATTTTCAGCGACAGATCTAGTTCATGGAGCTGTGTACAAAGCCAGACCAACAGACTTTACATGCACTGAAAAAAAAATGGATAGTGCATTGAGAATGGCTAGTTGCTAGCTGAAATCTAGATCTGTCAATAAAAATTCCAAAGGACGACTGATAGCTGAAATATATTATTTATTTATACTTCTGATCTTCTCGCCAGTACTGCTGTGCTTACACATGTTATTAGTACGTTTGCCTTTAAAAGTCCTGTGTGATATACTGGAATTCATGACATGCCCTACACACGAGACGCGGCCAATATTTAGGTAATGATAGATGTGATGCTGTGGCCTAAAATGTTTCAAGCCTAATCCGTTTGTGACTGAAACCGGTCTATATTTGGGTTTTAAGTAAAAAAGCAGCTGATGGTCGAACATACATTTTATATACGATTTTATATTAATGCGTAAATTACGCTTCTGGGTTACATGATTAATTTTAGTTTTGCATCTCGTAACTGTTTAGATGAACGTAATGAAATGTCACTATACAGAGCGTACCAGGATCAATGGTCAATATTCAGGGATGCGACAGGAAAGATCATTTGAAGCCAAAATGTCTACTATTCTTGGGCTCTAAAACGCAAACCTTAATAACTACCGAGTACTTGTTCAATATACAACCTCAAGCAGCGAAGGTGAACAAGCGCTCATTGCTTTTAAGGTATGCACTTCTAGAACCCATGAATAGTAGATTTATATGCTTCAAATGATCTTTCCTATCCTATCCTTGAATACTGGCCATTCGTCCTAGAACGCACTGTATGTGTATTTTTGTAATTTGCATGAGGACCAGAGAACTTCATTACACTCTAAAATATGGCCGTGGTCACTGTTACAACGCAGGCATCTGGTGCAGGAACTCGAACGTCGTCGCCTTCAGAGTTTAGTGTCAGGAGTCGCGTGGCTTGAGCATAGCGCGCAGAAACAGAACGATAAGAGACGGTCGGTAGGTCTGACTCAGCGTACGGAGAAGTCAAAACAACCTTTGGTGAGACTAAAAGCAAGGGCGATAACATTACGAATGCAATGGGAATTACACTTAAATGGGGAGGAGTGAGGTGATACGTGCAAAGAGTACAATGAAGTCCTACGTGAGGGGCGTCGACTTGTCTGATGAAGTGATAGAATGCAATGTTGCCGTTTGATGATATGGCTGGAGACCGTGGCTGTTATTTGAAGACAAATGTTGATGGTGTTGGCACAGCAACCAGCCACAAATTTACTTTCAGTTCCTTTATTCAAAGGGCACCGTTACCGGTTTCGAATCGTTGTGATTCATCTTCAGACGGTTTACGCGCTTTCCTTATCACATGTGGTGTGTTTTTTACAGATTAATTGTCCTAAAATATAAATAATCCATAATTATAAGCACGCCACACACAGATGGTTGGGTTACAGATTTTCGTTGCATGTGACTTACATGAAATATCGGTTTGGAGTGTTTGTTTTCATGACATTCGTCCAACAGATGTGAATACATTCCCACTGCATTGTTATTGTTGCACACGTAAATTTTTCTCACTGAACACTTTAGATTTATCACTGAGAAGATTTCTACCACACACCACATATTTAGATACATACAAAGAGTTTACAAACATATGAGTATCAAAGATGCTATGATATATCGTCACATTTGAAGATGTTCTATGTTTGGAAACGATCATATTTTCACTTACGCAACTGAAATGCATTTTACACTAGTAGAGAGACATTGATTTTTTGAGTTGAGACTGTTACATTAATTATAAAGTTTTTTTAGTACTGCATAGGTAAAATAGTATATTATTTAATTACATTTAGCATCATGAGAATTATAGTAACATATAAATTTGCTACTTGATCTGCAGGTAAGCGCACTAATATTATTTGCTTTGGAGGTTGGAAAATTATTTTTGGAAATTTTTCAGGAAAGGGGTGTTAGCTAATTCTGTTTGTTCATTAAGGATATAGTCTGGGATGGTGTGTGTGTGTGTGTGTGTGTGTGTGTGTGTGTGTGTGTGTGTGTGCGTGTGTGCGTGTGCGTGTGCGTGTGCGTGTGTGTGTGTGTGTGTGTGTGTGTGTGTGTCTACTTCTTCTAATATATTCATGGTGGCTTCTTTTTCTGCTAGATGTAAATTTTTTAAGTTGTTCTCAGTGTTTCTCGATGAATGGCTTTCTAGATCTGCAAATGCAGATTTGTTCAAATTTCCAAGTCTTAAAGCATCAATGTGTTCTTCATATCTAATTACAAAACTTCTGTCTGTCTGTCCCATGTAGAACTTTGGGCATGTATCGCATTTGAGTTTGTATATTCCTTATTTACGGTAGGGACTCTTGGAGGTATTTACATCATGGATTACTTTTTGTTGTAATTTATTATTTGTGGCAAAGGTGATTGTGATAGTTTCTTTTTAAATACGTTTGCTATTCGGTATGACAGTAGGCCCATGTATGGGAGAGCAGCATATTTAGGTTTGGCTTCAGTGGCACACTGATTTGGCTTGAAGTGACTGCTGTGAAGTGGATCTGTGGTTTTTGTCTGCATTTTGTTGAGTGGAGAAGAAGAAATAGGAGTCGACGGTGAATGGAGGGGGGGGGGGGGGGGGAAGGGGTTCCAGTGTTGGAGTCAGAATTTAAAAGATCTGCGGAAGAATTAAGATCCAGAAAGGCAGAGGAGACAGGAAACTCTGGAGGGACACTGTCTTTCGTCTGGTGTCATTTTTCTGTATCTCTTTCTCTTCGTGCAGACGTCTTCTAAAACATCGTAGGTAGTTACGAATAAGCCTGTACTAATATAAACTCAAATAGCATTAAGAGAATGGGAACAAATTCCTGAAACGAGTCGTGCAATGCGTGGAAAACCTTAACAGCCACTCCACTTAGCGGTCAGATCCTGTTTTATTACTCGGTGCAGTATTTTGTTGTCCACGTCTTACCGTTATGTCCAACGACTGTGCCACTGAGCAGCGCAATGTAATTGTCGAGGCGGCAATGTAGTCCTCTCACTCTCGGAGAGAACGTGCTGTTCCGAACACGCAGGAAACAAACAGGCTGCTGTTATGGGCGGCCACTTCAAAGAGCTGGCGGGTTCCCCGCCGAGATCTGAAGGCGGCGCAGTGAAACCCGACGCCAGGGCGGGGCGCCCCCCCTCCCCAAAACACACACACACACACACACACACACACACACACACACACAACACACACAGTGCCTGTTCCGCGACTTTTGTTTACAAATAGTTGGCCTCTGCACACTACACAACCTACAGCTTCCGTCAGATACCACGGTGGGTGCCCTTCTACTTTGCCACGGAGAACAGCGTACGCCTACAAGCCCCGTCTCTTACTGAATGAGAGTACCGATCACTGTGACGGCTGAACACTCTGTGTTGTGACCCCGAGCGCTGCGGTGTACGAGTACGGGATCCGGTGGAGCACCGGCGCAGAGCAGAGCACGGGGTAGCGTACTGTTGAGGAGGAAGCAAACTGGAAAACCACAGTGGCAGAAGTACTGCTATCTGCCCCAATCCGGGGACAACTAGCCCGGCCGCTCACGATCTAAGTGATTTACAAGAGAACAAATAAGTTGCATGATAGTGTTACGAGTGTAATATGGGAGGTAAAGGAACATACCGAACATGGGCAGTACAGAACTGTACCAAAACTCCTAATTGAAATCCGGTGACTTAAAGCTTATGCGTAAATCGTGAAACACAGTAGAATTCCTTTTTGCCTTTCCAGGAGTGACTTGCGCTCGTTTGTGGAACACTACGTCCTATACTTGTCCACGAAGTCACAGCTTGAAGTGTAAGTGTCCTCGCGTTCCTACCACACTTTTTCACCCATTCTGTCGTCCGTTGTATTGCGTGGAATCGCTGTGTATTTTACCGCATCTACTCAGACCGCAGTTTTCTAAGAATGTTGTATCGTACTTTTTCGTTTTCTCATGTGTACTATTGCGCGTAAAAATCATAATTAGCTTCGGTCTGCTGTTTATTTTCAGTATCACGCGAGATGATGGGCACATAATAGCGTGAAATCGGACGTGGTGCAACCACTGAAGAACAAACAAAAACCTTACAACTGAAGCGGTATTTTCAAACTTTTTTTGTTAAATCTACTGGCTTTTGGTACCTACCGGTGCAGCCCTATACATACCATTTTTAAACTTTAGTGCTTACTTATTGCAGTTTCCCATCATGTTTTTAGTTCGTTAAAGCAGGACAGATACCACATGTTTACTTCAGCACATGTAACATGTTAGAAGGTCCAGAATTAGGCGGTCAATGGTATTGCGTTAGGCGAGTCACAACAAAATAGAATGTGAAATAAACATAAAATCATAATGGCAGGAATACAACAAGACTAAATAATTAACAAATTTTCATTAATGACAGAAATACTACCAAAGAGTCTATTAGAGTCGGCTGTATTAATTCCTGTAAATTAACAGACGAATCGTCCGTCACCCCGGTAGCTGAGTGGTCGCCGGCACGGTAGCTCAGCGTGTTCGGTCACAGGGCTAGCTGCCCTCTGTAAGAAAAAAAACTGAGTTAATCGATCAACAACGTACTTCGACGGATGTATTACGACGTCCGCCCCGATCAGATGCAAAGAACAAAAGCGAACAAAAATAGATTTAAAAAAAAGTGGTCAGCGCGACAGAATGTCAGTCCTAAGAGCCCGGGTTCGATTCCCGGCAAGGTTGGAGATTTTTCTCCGCTCAGGGACTTGGTGTTGTGTTGTCCTAAACATCATTTCATCCCCTTCGACGCGCAAGACGCCGAAATGGCGTCAAATCGAAAGACTTGCACCTGGCGAACGGTCTACCCGACGGGAGGCCCTAGTCACACGACATTTACATTTTATTTAACAGACGAATTCAAATTTGAGATTCTTCTATCTCGAATTAAAACGGATTCATCGGACTGCAGGTATGGGCTGTTCCATTTCACTTCAGGCAACAGGAAACTTTTTATTTATTGTGGGAGTTCAGTCTCTAGCCTAAAGCAGACATTAATTAAACATCATCTGAAAACTCACAGCTGTGATGGAAAAGTGCTTCCGGCTCTTTTAAGACTCAGAGTTATCGCAATTTAATAAAATCATGCGACCCTGAGACTCATGGCTCAAAAGCTATTAAAAATCAAATTCAAAACGAATCTGCAGTTTGATGTGGTATTTGTGTGGTATTTTTATAACAGAAATTTAATGTTGTTTCCATCATGTTTCAAATTTCTCCCCATAAACAAGTTAAAATGGAAAAAATTATGCCATATTATTCTGCATCTGATTTAAAAACAATATTAGTAAACTTTGTTATTGTATCTGCAATGGGGAGCTGTAGAAATAATGAAAGGTAAACAAACAGCGGCAAATCCCTCGAATCATGACGCGGTCATTGTCAATCGTCTGCTGTTTGTGTTTCACAGCAGCCCATTGCATCTTAAGTACAGCGTCTGTTTAAATATTTGCTATTTGATTTTATTTTTCTATGTTTCAGGCAAGGAGCTCCATACAACTTCAATCAATGTGTAGTAAAAGTAGGGTCAACCCACTGTAGATTTAATTTTTACAGAAATTGTCTTTTTAAATTCCTTATTTTATTGTTATACACCTCCATCAACAACTGTAATTCAGCATCAAAATGAATCTTAGTTCACTGAAATTTGATATCGATCCTGAGTTACACGGTAGACAAACTGACGCTTTTGGAAAATAACGCAAACTATACCGAACTGTAACTCGAAAACTAGTAAACATTTAACGTTTAACTTTATGAAAGATATTTGTTTTTACCGTAATTGAGATGTATTTTTTAAATCATTAATAATTTTTACGAGATGAATTTTCTCATTTTTCGTCCGATTTGAAGCTCGATAACCCACACCTGTCTTACATATTTAATTTCTCTTCACGTAGAAAGAGAAAGAGTTCTCTGTATGCTACATCAGTATCGTAGGCGCACGTGTTGGAATAGGGCACTGTGACGTCACCAGACGCCGAAACGATAATGCGGATTGTCGCATTCGATAATCGCCTTCGAAGGACAAGTGGTCCTCGTCTTCCGCGATTCCACATACACAAAGCGGTGTCTCACCTACAACATGAACGAGGTGTAGCTGCTGTCTGAAGGTCAGTCCTGCTGTAGCCGATACGAACTTTCTGTCGTGGGAGCTCTTCGTAGACCATGGTTTGCTTGGTATTTACCGTTCATCATAAACTAAAGGCTACGCCTTGTCGATTTAGCCACGTCCCTCTCTCCATTGCCATCCTCTAGAATTCTTCACACGATTTTATCCCCATTTCTTCTTCGATGTTATTGAAATACGTTGCTCTTGGGATGCCACTTGGTTTCTTCCTAATACTTTTCTTTCAGATACATTCTCTAGGAACTGGTTACGTCTCATTACTTGCCCCACCATTTTTGATTTTCTTCTTCCTATATAATTTAGCAGCGTTCTGTTCTCATTCATATCTTTTAAGACCTGTTCGTTACTTTTCTATCTCCCAGCTTGTTTTTCGTCATTCTTCTCCATATCCACATTTCCTTTGCTTCCAGTCTCTTTTTCTCTGTCTTTCCCAGAGTCCATGCTTCACATCCGTATGTTAAGACACTCCAGACAAAAGTATCGGCAAACTTTGTCCTGCTTTCTAGGCTTATATGATTGTGTGTTAGTAAATTCCTTTTATTTTGGAAAGCTTGCTTTGCCAATGCTATTCTTGTCTTTATATCTGCGATACATTTATTGTCGTCAGTGATTGTGCTCCTCAAATAACAGAAGTTCTCAACCTACTCTAGATCATCATCATCTAGTTTAATATTAACTTTACCTTTTCATTTTGTCTTCCCTACTACCATAGCTTTTGTTTTCATCTTATTTATTTTTAGATTAAATTCTCTTAGGATTTTGGCAAAGTTTAGCAACATAAACTCCACCTCCTTTACTGAGTGAGCAAGTACTACTATGTCATCTGCAAAACGGATACATTGTATTCGTTCCCCGTTAATTTTAATTCCTTTGGTTATTCTTTTCAATTTTCAATGTTTTTGTTTTCAATAAATAAGTTGAACAAATATGGTGATAATGGGCATCCTTGCCTTACTACTTATTTTTGCTTTATTCTTCACACCATTCACTTCTATCTCTGCTTCCTGTCTTTTATACAGGTTCCAGATTCTGTCCCTCCAATCAAGATTTATTTCCTTCATTGCTCGGAATAAAAATTTCCAATTAACCATGTCAAATGCTTTTTGTAAATCCATAAAGGTCAAGTAGGTTTTCATATTATCTCCAAAACGTCTTTCTAATACCATCCTCAGAGATAGTATTGCCTCTAATTGCTTTTCCGGATCTGAAACCAAATTGGTCTTCTCCTAGGTTTGCCTCAATTTTCTTTTTTATACGATTTTTTTATAATGTTTAACATTTTGGAAGTGTGGGATAGTAAGGAGATAGTTCTATATTTCTCCCACTCCAGAGTATTTCCTTTTTTGGGATTATTACTGTTTTGCTGTTACGAAAATCCTTAGGTGTTTCTTTTCCATCTTCATAGTACCCTTCAATAAGTTTATGTAAGTACTCGTTTGTTGATTCTCCAATTTCCTTCGGTATTTCTGCTCGGATGTTATCTGTGCCTGTCGCTTTGCTATTACTTAGATCGTTCAAGGCAATGTTGAATTCCCCTTTAGATATAGGTGATATAGTTGATATACTGAAATTACGTATGCCTCTCGATTTCGAGGATTGTGCCCATTCTTTATTCCATTCATTTCATGCTATTCGTCAATATTTTTGTAGAAAATTATTTGCCAGTACTTTAATGACTTTTTTTTGGTGCCATCATATATTGTCTCTCTGCCCAGAATATCTGCAGTTTCGTTTGCTTTTATTCCGCAGTGATCTTTGATCCAATACAACTCGACTTGCAGTTTGTTGTTTTGGATTTCGCTCAATATGTCGGCTACTTTGTGTGCTGTGTAATGACTCATTTCTCTGGCTTTGTCGTTCTTTAGCAAGACACGTGGTGATTTTGAATCCTATAGAACAATGTCATTTCTTTCGGTAGTATACTGAACAGAAGGAAGAGCTACCAGGCTTACGGTTTGTTCCACTGTTACGATATTTTATCCTTCGCTGGTTTCTGGGGATACATCGTAGTCGTTGATAAAACAGGGAGCAGATATCGGTTCATGTAGAATACTGAGATACTACAGTCAATATATTAAGAAAACGAATGACAAAACACTTGTATGTGGTTCTTAGATTACTGCTGAAGTATGTGGGATACAGGCTGTAACCGGACCCGCCGATTCTACGTGTAACCGATCCGCACTTTGTATTCTATATGTCCGAATCGCACGAAGTCGAACCGCTTTTTAACGTTACGTAGCAGGAACAGGGACGATTTTTAACTACGAACGTGATAATATTTAGCCGTATTATCCGCTAATTTTGCTTAAAATGGAATTAATAATGTGCAGAATAACTTTTCTATCTCTCCAGTAGTGAAAATACCGCGTTGGTCGCGTTACAGAGAAAGAATCGGATTAGCGTAAGCGAAAAAAAGGCCTTTCGTTCCTCGCGCGCTGACTACGTGTCGCTTCTCAGAAAAATACGGTTTTTAGTTCGCCCAGTACAGCATTTTCATTAAAAACGCACAACATTGCACTGTTTTTACTAACATGGCCAACAATCTCTAAACAAATGTTGATACATGTTACCTAACAGAATACTGTTATTGGCAAGGCACCTATTTATGATTTAAACTTCGCTGCAAAGCGAGGTACCAATAATGGGGTTTCGATTTTCAGAACTGGTGGACCACGCAGTTACAAGTATTACACACAACACTTTATGTGGCCTTACCTGGATTTGGTCTCATCTGCACCCCTGCAGCAAACAGCTTGCAACTATCACTACGTTTATATGCGATGTATCATGCGGTAGCCGAAAACCGAATTTCGGAAACCGTTTCCCGCTGTCGCGTTTATATGGCAAAGCCTGAAGTGCATTTGCTAGTCCTGTTAAATATGGCACCTGGAAAAAACAGCTGTTACTATTTGCGATTTAGTCAGCACAATCGCTATTTACCTTCACTTAGAGGAGGTGTAAACAGCTTCAGTCTAATATTTCTGCGTCGGTCAACTATTATGCGCAATTCAGTTGTTTCTTTGTTTATTTTGGTAGTTCTGTCGTTCCACGTTCATGAGGCGTACTTCCTTTACTTCTTGTTATATCTTTGCAGTTTTGAAGCTGCTAGGTTGGTTTGGTCATCGCTGCAGTGCTGTTAATCATGGCTGCTCCGCTGTCTGTCTGCACCAAAGGAGAGCAACGCTCAGTGATCCGTTTTTTTGTGGTAGGAGACCTTCGGTAGAGTACAGCAACAGTGTTTTGTCACAACGAAATGTTTACGCATGGATTGAAATATTACGAAATGAAGTGTTACGCGCGATGAAGGAGCCGGACGACCGTTTACCGTCACAAATTAAGAAACCACTGAGCATTCACGTGAGTTGATTCTCTTAGACGATTAACTATTGACGAAGCGGCACATCGTCTGCAAATTGGTCACGGTTCTGCTTTAGTATGTTACATACATTTCAGCTTGATATGCCAGCCAGTTCCAGTAAAGAAGGGAGTCGTCACAGATCGACAGAGTGACGGATTAAAATTAAAAAAGAATTTTTTTATATAATGAAAAATTAAGAACTAGCAGATTTTTCCTTTCCTTGTACTGTGAAGCCTTGCTTCTTGCCAAATTTCTTGTTTCTAAGTTAACGCGAAGTACGCTATAGGTTTTAATGGGTTTTCGAGTATCAAATCATGTGACAAACGGTAATTTTTTTTGGATGAACTGATTTAAAGTTTAAAATTTGTACAGTGCCAAGGAACCATAGACGGCAATAGGCGACGTAAGTTTCAACTTGATGCGTCTAACTGTTCTTGTTTCCCAATGGTTCTTAACAGTCGGACGACAGACTGACAGAAAGACAGACAGCAAAGCGATCCTTATAAGGGTTCCGTTCTTAGAGACTGAGTCACGGAACCCTAAAAAGTCCTGTCTCTTGAACTGGGAGGCAGTATCGTTACAGTGTAAGCATGAGGAGTTGCAGCAGCCTGGATTCCAGCGGCCTACATTGTCGTTCCTCGTTCTGCTACGGGACTGAGTTCGCGCTCCCCCCCCCCCCCCCCCCCCCCTCCTCTTACCCCGCGCTACACAGTTGTATCGCTGGCTAACGAGAAAAAAATTACCCCCCCCCCCCCTCCCCCGTCCCCCCTCCCGCCATTGCTGCTACGCCAGAACTCCCAAACTCCACCCACTTTCTTTTCAGCCGTGCTGGAAATTGCAGGCCGAAGCGCACAGAGGCGCACGTTCGGCTCGCCAATCAGAGACAATGCAGAAAAATTGCATCTGCTGTCGGCTGCACCTCACACCGCCCCGAGCTAGGCGGCTGGCTGGCTGGCTGCAACCCCCGTCTGTCTGCTGTTCACCACCAACTGACTAGGCGTAGCGTGTACCACACGTCAGTAACAAAACTGCCGGAACCCTTTTTCTTCTGTTCGTGAAGGTCAGCGTAAGATTACGAGACATCTTGCACCAACTCCATGGCAGACCAAAATACGTGCATACCCTACTAACTGCTAACACGTAAGTAGCGAAAGGAAGAGGGGTGTTTTCGAGATGGATCGGCATCACAAGTGGTCAGCGTAATTAATTACTTCGTGCACGCCTACGAGGCGGTACCCAAAAGAAGGAATATTTTTTAAAGCTATTTATTTTCTGATAATTTACAAAACAACGTTTATCCCCTTCAAAATACTCTCCGTTACAACTGATACATTTGTCCCACCGGTGATTCCACTGTTCGGAACAATTTTTGCCATCCTTCCTAGTTTTTTTTTCTTCACTTCTTGAATGTTGTCAAATCCGTGTTCTTTGATGCTCCTTCTCGTACATAGAAATAAGATAAAGTCGCACGGAGCCAGGTCAGGTGAGTAAGGTGTGTGGGCCAGCGGATCTATGCCATTTTCAGCCAAAAACTGTCTTAACAGACATGGCCGTGTGTGCAGGTGCGTTGTCGGAGTGGAAGAACTAGTTCCCCGTCGGCCACAAATCGGGTCTTTTATGACCAACACTGTTCGTCCAAGGTAATCCACTAATCTCTGACAGCCCCGCGTGGTCGCCCGCGCCGTCTTAGACACCTTGCTACGGTTCGCGCGTCTCCCCCAGTCGGAGGTTCGAGTCCTCCCTCGGGCGTGTGTGTGTGTGTGTGTGTGTGTGTGTGTGTGTGTGTGTGTGTGTGTGTGTGCGCGCGCGCGCTCAGCAGTTTGGATCCATAGGAACTTACCACAAATTTATCAGTTGTCTCTCGGAGGTCTATGAGCACAGAGCCTCGAATTTTTTGCAATATTTTCGGCGATTCGGACAGGAGATGAATTCCGTAACCAAGTTTGTCAGCAGTCGATATGTCGCCATTTTTAAATGGAGCAAACCACTCGTAAACTTGAGTTTTTCCCATAGCGTCATCTTGGTAAGCTGTTTTCAATATTAAAACAGTTTCGGCAGCATGTTTATCGAGGAGGAAACAAAATTTCAGAGCTGCAAGTTGTTCACTTAAATTTGCCATCATAAAAAACCAACAACTAATAAGAGGAAGCAGTAGGTAAATTTTCAGATAAGTCTAAAAAATCCACTACAATAGGACTAGAATAATGTACAATTCACACAACAGGAAGAACAAGTACGGGTTTACAATGACAGAATTAGCTTCACTGGGAGATCAGCTGGGTTTGACACGGATTACCAGCATCAGCTTGCAATAGAAAGTGAGATAAATTATGTTTCCTAGAGTGAGATGAATGCTACTAACTCTACAGGACATCTCCAATGCTAAACTAAATCATTTGAAGTGTGTACCAGCCGGAAACGAAGCGCTAGGCGATTCGAAACCGATCTTGGTATAACAGAAGTTGTACCATCACAAAAGGCTACTTCTTCTTCGCTTCATGTATTACGTAATTTGCCAGCTTCGGTTCTCCACCTCTCGTATGGTCTTCCTACATTTCTTCTGAAAATCTTTTTTCGTCGCAGTCGCATTATTACACGTCCTAAATGAAAAAAGAAAGTTTCATTCTCTTTTGAACTGCTTATCTTCCTTGTTTAATATCAGTACACAGCTACACTAAATCAATAACCTGAAGGAAAGACGTCGTAACACTTAAATTTATGTTTCACGTTAACAAATTCCTTCTTTTCAGACATGATTTTCGTGCTGTAGTTGATCTGCTTATCACACCCTCTCTACTTCGACCAGTACCAGTTATTTGGCTGCGCAAATATTAACCTCGTCTACTGTTTTATTGACCCTTTTCATGCTCTAATTTTTTGAGAGTCGCCTGATTTAATTCTACTACGAAGGTAGTCCCAAAAGTAAGGTCTCCTGTTTTATTGTAAGTACACAGACCTGTACTGTACTTATAAAAGAATAGGAGACTTTACTTTTGGGATTACGGTCGTACATTTTATTATCATATTTCTTGTTTATGATCATCTAACAATCTCTTTCCGAGACACTACGCATTCCGTTCACCTGCTCTTGCCAGCGCTTTGCTGTCTCTGGAAGCGTTTCAATGTCACCAGCAAATCTCAGAGTTTTTATTCCTTCCCCTTGAACGTTAATTTCTTCTCGAGATTTCGTTTCCTTCACTTTTTGCTCAATTTACAGACTGAATTAAATCTGGCAAAGACTAGAATCCTGTCTCACTTCCTTCTCAACTGCCAACTATTCTCTCACGTACTTCGACTGTTATTAACTCCAGTCTGGTTTATTCACAACATGCAAAAAACCTTTGCCTGCCTTAATTTTATCCCCGCTACCTTTGGCATCGCAAAAAGGGCCTTTTGGTCAACGTTGTCGAAAGCTTTCTCTGAATCTAGTAATGCTACAAATGTCGGTTTTGTTTCTTTTCAGTTTGTCTTTTAACTTAAGCCATAGGGTCAGTATTGCCTCGTGTGTTCCTCAGCTTTCGCTGGACTCGAACTGACCTTCCTCGAGGCCGGATGGTATCAGTTTTTTCGTTGTTCTTAATTTATCTCAGAATTTTCCTCTTGGCTTTTTCTAAGTTGCCCCGTCCTATATTCACAGACAATTAGATATTTAGTCTCACAGGAAGTAGGGCATCTATCGATATCTCGAAACAATTGCGAAATGCTGAGGGACATCGGTTATAGGTACGGCACTTGACACCCCAAATTCAGAAAGTCTGTGCAAGAATTCAGGAAATATTCATTTGTTGCTCCCTCTGTAGCGTCGGCAACATGAGACAGAAGTATTAAATACCTAAACTCGGGGCGCACGCCCATCCCTCTCAAAGTACTCGCATTTCACACTCCCCATACACACTCGTAAGCGCTGCAGAGGTGGAAAGACTACGCGCGTGCCCCTGGCGGCAGAAGATAAAACTGCCAGGACTGGACGGGCTGGGCTGGAACGCCATACACGTGCGTGGGAGAGGTTCGGGGGTGGGAGGAAAAAAGAAGAGGAAAATTAATCCGCGTGGGGAGACCGGGACGACGGCACGAGGCGAGATTGCGAGGATTCCTGTGCTGATTAACTCTCTCCACGTGAAAGAGGGGGCGGGGGGCGGGGGCAGGGCATTCCCGTGTGTGTGACACGCGAGCAACGCGCGGATGAGGCACGAGGAGCAGGGCGAAGTCACAACAGGGGGCGTGCTACAGTGTGTGCTACTACGTGTGGTGCAACCAGTCAAAGGGGCAATTTATATGTGTTGCATACCAGAGCAGGCCGGCGAATTAATTAAATGTACTTGTGTATGTGCTTTCCACTTGCTTGCAGCAGGAGCTCATAGATCACTCTTTCCATTTAGTTGCTGCTGGTGAGGGATATCCAAGAAGTACAGGGGGAGGAGGAGGAAGAGGAGGAGAGAAAAGAAGGAAAAAAGAGGAGGAGAAGAGAGAAGAAGGAAAAAAGAGGAGGAGGAGGAGGAGGAGGAGGAGGAGAGAGAAGAAAAAAAAGAGGAGGAGGAGGAGGAGGAGAGAGAGAGAAGAAGGAAAAAAAGGGGAGGAGAGAGAAGAAGGAAAAAAAGGGGAGGAGAGAGAAGAAGGAAAAAAAGGGGAGGAGAGAGAAGAAGGAAAAAAGGGGAGGAGAGAGAAGAAGGAAAAAAGAGGAGGAGGAGAGAGAAGGAGGAAAAAAAGAGGAGATGGAGGAGAGAGAAGAAGGAAAAAAAGAGGAGGAGGAGAGAGAAGAAGGAAAAAAAGAGGAGGAGGAGAGAGAAGAAGGAAAAAAAGAGGAGGAGGAGAGAGAAGAAGGAAAAAAAGAGGAGGAGGAGAGAGAAGAAGGAAAAAAAGAGGAGGAGGAGAGAGAAGAAGGAAAAAAGAGGAGGAGGAGAGAGAAGAAGGAAAAAGAGGAGGAGAGAGAAGAAGGAAAAAAGAGGAGGTGGAGAGAGAAGAAGGAGAAAGAGGAGGAGGAGAGAGAAGAAGGAAAAAAGAGAAGGAGGAGAGAGAAGAAGGAAAAAAGAGGAGGAGAGAGAAGAAGGAAAAAAGAGGAGGTGGAGAGAGAAGTAGGAGAAAGAGGAGGAGGAGAGAGAAGAAGGAAAAAAGAGGAGGAGGAGAGAGAAGAAGGAAAAAAGAGGAGGAGGAGAGAGAAGAAGGAAAAAAGAGGAGGAGGAGAGAGAAGAAGGAAAAAAGAGGAGGAGGAGAGAGAAGAAGGAAAAAAGAGGAGGTGGAGAGAGAAGAAGGAGAAAGAGGAGAGGGAGAGAGAAGAAGGAGAAAGAGGAGAGGGAGAGAGAAGGAGAAAGAGGAGAGGGAGAGAGAAGGAGAAAGAGGAGAGGGAGAGAGAAGGAGAAAGAGGAGGATGAGAATGAGAATGAGAAAGAGAAAGAGGAGAAAGAGGAGAAAGAGAAGGAGGAGGAAGAGGAGGAGGAGGAGGAGGAGGAGGAGGAGGAGGAGGAGAAGGAGGAGGACGAGGAGAAGGATGAGGAGGAGGAGGAGGAGGAGGCGGAGGAGGAAACGGCTGAGTGGCTTTACCCACCACATCAGTTAGTTCTGTCACACATGGTGAATCACATCGATGCACTGTGAATCTTGACAATATGCTTTAGTAACCTTTCCGTTTGTGTGTTTGTCATAGTGTTTAGTAGACACGTATTTCAGTTTCTTGTTAGGTGGCTGCTTAGATGAGATCAATCATGAGCTGAGAAATTAACACAGCACATGGTCTGAAAAATTTCACTTTTAGCTCTTAGTGGCAGCAGGAATTTACATAATGAGGTTCTATTAGTACTGGTGTAATATTACCACTTAGCGTCTAGCAGTGTGAGGGTTTTGTTTTACACAGAAAACTGTAATTTTGGTAATATTTTGGACGTCACGCAGAAAAGTAAAGCTCCAATAGCATCTGAATAATAGTGGGCAACCATTCTGCCAAAGGGGTTACGCTGCGAGAGACTGTTACTACAACCTTTGCTTGTGAGTGAAATGCAGTCTTTGGCGGGAGGGGAAAGGGGAAGAAGGGGAAGGGAGGGGGGAAGGGGAACAGAGGGGAAGGAGAAGGGAGGGGAAGGGGAAGGGTGGGGAAGGGGAACGGAGGGGAAGGGGAAGGGAGGGGTGGGGAAGGGAGGGGAAGTGGAAGGGAGGGGAAGTGGAAGGGATGGGGGAGAGGAGAGGAGAGGAGAGGAGAGGAGAGGGGAGGGAAGGGGAGGGGAGGTGAGGGGAGGGGAGGTGAGGGGAGGGGTGGGGAGTGGTGGGGAGGGGAGTGGTGGGGAGGGGAGTGGAGGGGAGGGGAGTGGAGGGGAGGGGAAGGTAGGGGAAGGCAGGGGAATGGGAAGGGAGGGGGAGGGGAGGGTTGGGGAGGGATGGAGGGAGGGGAAGGTTGGGGGGAGGGAAGGAGGGAGGCGAAGGTTGGGGGAGGGAAGGAGGGTGGGAAGGAGGGAGGGGAGGGTTGGGGGGAGGGAATGAGGGAGGCGAGGGTTGGGGGGAGGGAAGGAGGGAGGGGAGTGTTGGGGGAGGGAAGGTGGGAGGGGAGGGTTGGGGGGAGGGAAGGAGGGAGGGTAGGGTTGGAGGGAGGGTAGGGTTGGACGGAGTGGAGGGTTGGGGGGAGTGGAGGGTTGGGGGAAGGAAGGAGGGAGGGAGGGTAGGGTTGGGGGGAGTCGAGGGTTGGGGGAGGGAGTGTGAGTGTCGAGTTGTAGCCTGTGATAGAATTACATGTGTTTATGCTGTGTGTACACTGGCAATAATTTTATTATTTTTCATTTATGGACAGATATTTTGTAAATTCATTCAGAAGACTTCAAAAGTTACTGTAATAGCCCATTTGTCGAGACATTCAAGCGCAGTAGTTAATTTGGTCAGCGATTTAGAACTGGAGATTTTTATGATTGGGAGGCATTTTGTGAATTCATTCTGACGACTTCAAAAGGTACTGTAATAGCGTATTTGACGACACAGCCAAGTGTAGTAATTAACTTGGTAAGGCATTTAGAATTGGAGGTTTTTATGATAACAGAGTGTCATTCATTGATCTTTCTTCGAAGAATAGCATAAGTGTTGGTATGAAAGTAAAGAGAATTTGTTCACGTTTTTCAACTATTAATGTCAAGTGAATTTTTAATATATCAAGTGTTAAAATATTTTGTCTTAGTGTTGTAAACCTTTGCTAATACAGTTACTTTGTTTTTACATCAATCAGAATTCGTCTCTTTATTTCAAGTATCACATATGTAATTTTGTTTTCCCTAGTTTCTCAGGAACAGAACATCAATTGGTTGGTCGGTCGGTTGGAGGAGTAAAGGGACCAAACTACGGTGTCATCAGTGCCTCAATTTTAATTGACAATGATCATTGCAGAATTGAGATTTATTTGCAGATAATTTTTCTGTATGCCCTATAGCTTAAAGTATGCATTGCACATGGCATGCCTAGTGTATTCATCTCTTGGTCTCCCTCTACGATTTTTACCCTCTGCGCTGTCCTCCAATACTAAATTGGTGATCCCTTGAAGCCTCAGAACATGTCCAATCAACCGACCCCTTCTTCTAATGAAGTTGTGCCACAAATTCCTCTTCTCCCGAATTCTGTTCAGTACCTCATTAGTTAAGTGATCTACAACCCATCTAATCCTCAGCATTCTTCTGTAGCACCACATTTCGAAAGCTTCTATTCTCTTCTTGTCCAAACTATTTATCGTCGATGTTTCACTTGCAAATACTTTCAGAAAAGACTTCCTGACAAACCTATACTCGATATTAACAAATATCTCTTCTTCAGAAACGCTTTCCATGCCATTGCCAGTCTATATTTTATATCCTCTCTACTTCGACAGTCATCATGAGTTATTTTGCTTCCCAAAGAGCAAAACTCATCTATTACTGTAAATGTCTCATTTCTCAATCTGATTCTGCAGCATCACCCAATTTAATTCGATTACCTTCCGTTATCCTCGGTTTGATTTTGTTGATGTTCATCTTATATCCTCCTTTCAAGACACTATCCATTCCGTTAAACTGCTCTTCCAAGTCCATTGCTGTCTGTGACAGAATTACACTGTTATCGTCAAACCTGAAAGTTTTTATTTCTTCTCCGTGGACTTTCATTTCTTATAAAAATTGTTGTTTAGTTTCCTTTACTGCTTGCTCATTATAAAGATTGAATAACATCGGAGATAGTTTACAACCCTCTCTCACTCCCTTCTGAACCACTGCTTCCCTTTCACGCCTCTCGACTCCCATAACTTTCATCTGGTTTCTGTACAAATTGTAAATAGCCTTTCGATCTCTGTATTTTACCCATGCCACCTTCAGAATTTGAAAGAGGATATTCCAGTCATCATTGTCAAAAGTTTTCTCTAAGTCTACAAATGCTAGAAACGTAGGTTTGCCTTTTCTTAATCTAGCTTCAAAATTAAGACGTAGGGTCAGCATTGCCTCACGTGTTCCCATATTTCTACGGAATCCAAACTGATCCTCCCCGAGGTCGGCTTCTACCAGTTTTTCCATTCACCTGTAAAGACTTGGTGTTAGCATTTTGCAGCTGTGGCTTTTTGAACTGCCTAGTAAGTAACGCATATCTGTTCCACCCGTGCGGACGTCTTGCTGCGAGTCTGCGAGAACCGACTGACTTTGAAGCAGAAAAACCATCCGTCTGAGGGGCAGAGTGTCCGCCGGTGGAGCTGGCCAGCTCTGCGTCAGTATTTTCCAAAATTTTGTAATATTTACGTTGTAAAAACAAACAAGGCACATTTACAAGAACAAATTAATAAAATTTTAGATAGGATGTTTTTGCTCCTCATGTTGTAGAAACGCTTTTATATACATGGTGTAGTTTTTCTCTTTAGTAACCCTCAGTAGATGTCCATATTGGATGGATTTTTTTCTGTAGTACTATGCGAAAATGTAGTGTAACACATGTACTTCAGTGACAACACACTGTCTGCCTGTGCTGTAAGATGACATGACAACTGTATCGTGTCAGTATTTGGTAATACTACAAGGGCGCCGTGAAAAATAACGCCTGCGATTTTTTTATGTGAATACTCTTTAAGCTTTTTAAAGCTTTTTAAATCAAATTTATTAAGACTCTACATCTTTGTTCTTCATGTCTACATACTGTATTTTTTAACATAGTCACCTTGCCGACGAGCACATTTCTCCCAACGAGGTACCTGTTTGTTGGTGCCGTCACTGTAAAATGTTACACTTTGTCAACGGAGCCACAATTACCGCTCTGCTGGCTCCGCTTTATCACTGTCAAAGTGAAGTCCTTGCAGTTCTGTAAGTGTTGCAAACAGATGAAAATCAGATGGAATCAACTCAGGATTGTTTCAGATGTCGTGTGGTCCGGCATTCTCATGGTGAAGGACAGGTTGCTACACGTGCGGGTGAACTCTTCGACTAAGTGCTTTCAGTTTTCTGTGGGTCTCGCAGTACCTTGCACAGTTTATAAATGGACCGCACCTTCAACATCCCAGCTCGCTGTGAACATGATTTTGCATGCTGATGCGTCCTCTTGAACTTGTTTGACGTCAGTGATTGTCTGTGGTGGAGCCCTGCCGAGGCTCTCGTGCTTCTGCGGTCAAAATGGCGAACCCAGAGTTCATCACCAGTCTGAATGCTGTTAAGGAGCACCCTACACAGCCTCCATTCTTCATTGGATTTCAGTCGGAGGTTACATTACACACTGGTATGTTACACGTTACAATTCGGAGACCCCTAGCGGCCATGAGTTTCAACTTGCGTCAGTGATGCAGGAAACTCGGCCGAGTAATATGAATGACTGTAACACCTCAACCGATATTGGGAACAGGCATTACATTACAGCATGTCCCCGTGTACTGCCTGAGAACACACCAACGACAAGAGAACGAAAGCAAAACGCACCGCATCGGTATTACACTTATGCTTTGCGAACTACTTGCGTGGGAGAAGGTAGTTCTTATTGTATAATTTATAAAGAGTCTCTCCGTTGGCTTTCCGGATGGAGCGTGCAAGATAAGACAAATTCTGTGTCTCTGCGCGGTCTGAGCTATTTTCGCTGTCTGATTTTTTTTATATATGCCGTCTCTACGGCATAAATACGCTTGAAGAGGAAGCATATTCCTAATTTCCGCTCTGAAAGACGGTTTTCTGAATTTTATGATAGTTTCTCCCATTATACGAGTATATGGCGTCGCGTAGTGTTCTCACTCCTGGAGAGTGTAAGAGGCATTCTTGATAGCGTAGCAAAGTGGCGTCAGCTAAACAACAACAGTGCTACAAATGCCGCGTTGTTTAAATATTCAACAGCGTAATGCCCCGTGTTTTCTGCGTGCATTATCGCTTCCATCGTCGTCTACATGTACATAGCTGCACAGTAAGCAACAGGTAAATGTTCAGCAGAGGGTGCGTAGAACCACTGCACACTATTCCCAGTCGGTTCCAACCTTGAATAGCTATTGGGAAATATGAAAACCTTCGCCATTCCGTGCAAACTCCGATTACCGTTATTTTTATGATGATCGTCTTTTCTCCCTACTTACACTGTGAGATCAAAAGTACCCGCCACCTGGCTGAAAATGACTTAGAAGTTCGTGGCGACCTCGGCAACGCTGGAATTCAATATGGTGTTGGTCCCCCCTTAGCCTTGATGGCAGCTTCCACACTCGATAGCATACGTTCAGCGAGGTGCTGGGAACTTTCTTTGGGGAACAGCAGCCCATACTTCGTGCTGAACTGAGGAGAGATATCGACGTCGGTTGGTGACGGCTGGCAGGAAGTCGGCGTTCCAAGGCATCCGAAAAATGTTCTGTAGCATTCAGGTCAGGACTTTGTGCAGGCCACACTCCGCCCAGGCCGTGCGTTAACAGGTGTTCGATCGTATTGATAGATGCAATCGACATCCGTCAATGTTGGTGTTTAAAATATCAATGTAGGCCTGTGCTGTAACAGTGCCACGCAAAACAACAAGGGGTCCAAGCCCTCTCCATGAACAACACGACCACACCACAACACCATCGCCTCCGAATTTTACTGTTGTCACTACACACGCTGGCAAATGACGTTCACCGGGCTTTCGCCATACCCACACCCTGCCATCGTATCGCTGCATTGTGTACCGTGATTCGTCACTCCACACAACGTTTTTCCACAGTTAAGTCGTCCAATGTTTACGCTCCTTACACCAATTACAGTGGATCCTGATGCAGTTTGGAATTCCTGTGTGATGGTCTGGATGTATGTCTGCCTATTAGATATTACTACCCTCTTTAACTGTCGGCGGTCTCTGTCAGTCAACAGACGAGGTCAGCCAGTACGCTTTTGTGCTGTACGTGTCCCTTCACGTTTCCACTTCACTATCACATCGGAAACAGTGCACTTAGGGATGTTTAGGAGTGTGGAAATCTCGCGTAGAGACGTATGACACAAGTGACACCCAATCACCTGACCACGTCCCAAGCCCGTGAGTTGCGAGGAGCACCCCATTATGCCCTCTCTGCTGAGGTCGCTGATATGGATTACCTGGAAGTAGGTGGCAGCACAATGTATCTAATATGAGAAAACGTTTTTGGTGCTGTCCGGATACTTTTGATCACATAGTGTAGCAGGGAGACAAACAAATATTTTCACATTCGGAGAAGAAAGTTTGTGACTGAAGTTTCGTGAAAAGATCTCGTCTCAGCGAAAAACGCCTTTGTTTTAATGACTGTCACCTAAACAGGCGTATGACATCCGCGAAACTCACCCCTCTATATCTGAACCAGAACGGAAAATTGTCCTGTAATAGCACAATGAAGGGGAATATGTCCTGGGCAGAGATAGGGATGTAAACGAGGGGAACTAGCTTTTCGAGTTACCTGGCAGCTTCAAAGATATTTACATCGAAAGATCTTGGCATATTCGCAAGTTCTTTGATTTTTTCTTGTTAGTATTAGTACCTATGTCATGTAATATAACCAATTGTGTTACATATCGGTTGTGCGGAACGGTGCCAAAAACGTTTTGCAAATTTTGAAATATGGAATGAATTTGACATGCCTTGTCGACGGTATTCAGTAGTTCGTTTGAATAAAGGGCCAGTCGTGTTTCACAAGAGTGTCATTTTCTGAATCTATGCTGGTTGTGTGTCAATAGAGGGTTTGGTCGAGATATTTCATGAAGTTAGGAAAGAGTTTATCTTCAAAAGTCATGCTCCGAATCGATCCCAATGATGCGGCTCAGTTTTTAGCAGGTTATTTCTTCCTTTCCTGTGTATTACCGTGACCTGGCCAGTTATGCGAAAGGAGAGGGCATAAAATAATCTAGAAGCCATCTAGATTGGCGATTTTTCTGCTTCTTGGCATCCCTTATGGGAAATCTCGGGATGATTTTGTAGAAAAGAATACTCCTTAATTACTTCCCAATCCTCCGTTCCAATTCGAGCTTATCCTCCGTCTGTAATGACCTCAATGTCGACGGTTGCTGATACCCAAATAGTTTCTTTTTCTCCTTTTTTTCAAACAATGTTGTCAACAGTATACTCAAACCCGAGCATTCTCGGTTCTTTGAAAAGGCAACATTTCGTACGGAACAGCATGGTTGTTCCCCTTAGTGAAACACGATGGAGAATGCTTTGCGATTTGTTAAATGCGGCTATTGGCAGTCAGTGAACGTTCTTTCAGGGAAATGTTCAATGTGACACGGCAGACTTTAAACAGCGGAAATTACACCGTGTTGCGTTTGACCTTTTGACATCAGCGAGTGTGTTGACACGATCTTTTGTCGGATGCAATTTGTGCTTATTTACAGGATTACAGAGAGGCTAACATGGAACATTACCAGCGATGACTTGTCAGTTTGGAAAACGTTTTCCCGGCATTAGTAACCCGAAAAGCCCGTAGGAGTTAACATGCTACAGAACTAACGACAGCAGCGAAATAATTTTCTACGGATGGGGGTACAAAATATCGTTTATGTGAGAAATAACGCGCGACTTTAAAAAAGAAAACAAATGTAATGATGCTAGCTACTGCACTCATTTAATGAAAGATTGTGTGTGTGTGTGTGTGTGTGTGTGTGTGTGTGTGTGTGTGTGTGTGTGTGTGTGTGTGTGTGTGTGAGCGCGCGCGTTCGCGCGCGCACGCACGTTTTCAGCATTTCCTCAAACTACTGGACCAATTTAAGCCTTACTGTCAGGCGACAGTCGCTGTGGGGGTAATAACCACCCAAGTGTCAAGCCACCCAAGTGTCAAGCCACCCAAGTGTCAAGCCACCCAAGTGTCAAGCCACCCAAGTGTCAAGCCACCCAAGTGTCAAGCCACCCAAGTGTCAAGCCACCCAAGTGTCAAGCCACCCAAGTGTCAAGCCACCCAAGTGTCAAGCCACCCAAGTGTCAAGCCACCCAAGTGTCAAGCCACCCAAGTGTCAAGCCACCCAAGTGTCAAGCCACCCAAGTGTCAAGCCACCCAAGTGTCAAGCCACCCAAGTGTCAAGCCACCCAAGTGTCAAGCCACCCAAGTGTCAAGCCACCAAACCGACAAGCCACCAAACCGACAAGCCACCAAACCGTCAAGCCACCAAACCGTCAAGCCACCAAACCGTCAAGCCACCAAACCGTCAAGCCACCAAACCGTCAAGCCACCAAACCGTCAAGCCACCAAACCGTCAAGCCACCAAACCGTCAAGCCACCAAACCGTCAAGCCACCAAACCGTCAAAACACCAAACCGTCAAAACACCAAACCGTCAAAACACCAAACTGTCAAAACACCAAACCGTCAAAACACCAAACCGTCAAAACACCAAACTGTCAAAACACCAAACTGTCAAAACACCAAACCGTCAAAACACCAAACCATCAAAACACCAAACCGTCAAAACACCAAACCGTCAAAACACCAAACTATCAAAGGTGTGCGTGAATTCCCAGACTGCATTCATCCAGTGCTCAAGAACGAGAGCACTTAGGGAATTGCAATAAACGTTACATATAAATTCAAAACCTTACGAATTTTTTTCTCGCTGACAACACCAAAAAATGATATAAGGAAAAACATTTATCGCTTACTACTTGTCCTCTGCTAATGCTCTAAAAGTCCGGCCCGAGGCCCGACGTTATACTTTATTATTTTCTTACTGCTAACTGTATTCGTGATTATGCATTTTACAAGCAGTATGCGTATATACCACTGGATGTAAGGGCAGAATTATGTCACTGTGTAACACACAGTTCAGGAGGTATGACGTCATCAACACTGAGCACAAGGCCGGACTCTGTACGGTACGGGCGTGGACGCCCAGTGAAATGTTGCTTTTCTGAGTAATTAATAAAATTTGCCCCAAACGTTTAATTAATGCTAAATGACATTAAGAATCAATTTTCTCTGTGTAAATAAATGTGTAAAGTAAGCAGAAAATGTCATACTTTAATACAAAATGTATAAAATTTTTATACTATTCATATAAAGACTGTTCCAGAGAAATGTTTACAAATCTAAACTTGATAAAAGACGCTCTGTAAAGCAAGTTGAAGGCAGTCACCGTAATTAGTTTTGGCTGTACGAAAGCAGGAGCTGTGATCCCCCCCTCTCTACCCCCCCCCCTCTCTCTCTCTCTCTCTCTCTCTCTCTCTCTCTCTCTCTCTCTCTCTCTCTCTCTCTCTCTGTCTCTCTCCCTTTTTCTATGTCCATTTCCTCCCATCCCTTTCTCCAACTCCTCGTCCATGTTTCTCTGACCTTGAGCCTTGTTTACCGTTATTGCAAATTAATATTCTGTAGGAGTATTCTAATCGTAAGCTAATAAGCTATAAATATAACTTTTCTGATTGCTAACAATGTTACTGTATTATATATTTTACATATATATTTATATACAAAAAGGTATAAAATGTTTGTCTCTGAACGTTTATTACAGTAATGTGTGAAAATCTGAAAGGTTCAACGCTGTGTCTGAATTGCAAAGTAATCGGTCGACAACATCTGCAGATTAACGATTTTGAGCAAATCGACATTAAGGTTGTTATAACGTTTCCCCTTTCATTACATATGTTATATTCGAAGGCAACGTTATTTCAAAATTTCAAAGCAGTCCGTAAAGATCTTCAGGAGATTTGCTATTTTGAAGAAACGAACTTCTACGTTTTTACTTATATTGAACTATAAATGTTCTTAAAAGCCAATCTACTAAAGTTTTTTGCCGAATATTTTGAAATTTTTGACAATGTTGTATCTGAATATGCGTGAAATCTTATTACAACACACACAGTCCTTTTCCATTGTTTATACGTTTGTATAGTTTTGTCCGCAATTGGAAACTGATTAGCGCTTTGCTAATTCTTACTACGGCATTAGAAAGAGCAGGCAAATTATTCCTAGAAGACAGGGGTGCCATACATGCCTATACTCTACTTAATGAAACCGCACAGATGAACTATTTTGATTAATGTAGCTAAAATATGCAATTGTTTAAAATTAATTTTGCCTGCCGCTGTGGCCGAGCGGTTCTAGGCGCTTCAGCCTGCAACCGCGCGACCGCTACGGTCGCAGGTTCGAATCCTGCTTCGGGCATGGATGTGTGTGATGTACTTAGGTTGGTTAGGTTTAAGTAGTTCTAGGGGAGTGATCACCTCAGATGTTAAGTCCCATAGTGCTCACAGCCATTAGAACCATTTAAAATTAATTTGTGCGCAAACTATTGCATGTAGAATTAAGCACAAGGCATCAGTTTTGTTCAAATTTTTGGCATGCGTTTAACGGTGCATTCAGATTTTGAACTGCATTTGTACACAGAATGTTGTAAGAGTGGGTGGTGAAGGGCTGAAGTTGTTAAGTGAGGTCAATGCTTGGATTTTCAGGGGAAAGGCATGTGAGGGCCTGAAAGGGCGGCGAGCTTGTGACTCTTTCACAGAGTTCGAAGTAGGTTGGTAGAGATAGTTCTAAGCTAGTCTGTGTCGTGATTTGGCCACATATTTTTACACGAAAGAAGTTTTCGCATCGTCGGCTGTGACGCGCTGAAATATTTCGCGTCAGTTCAGTCGGAACTCGGCGAGACTGTGCAGTGGTGATGACTCTGTGCTGTGTCTGCCAGTTGTTCAGCGGAAGTTGCATTTTTGGAAGTTAAGGCAATTTGGAAATCCAGTCTCGTTCTCACCTCATTTCAACAGTGAGAACTTTTAATATTTTCGTCGCTGATCGGCATTTAAAATTACTGCATCGCGTGTTGATTTATTTATACCAGTGTCAAGTCTGACTTGGATTACTTTTAGCTGTGAGTACTGTTTGTGTTTTCTACCTATTTTATTTCTGTACTGTGCTACCCAAACACTATATTTTGGGCACGGGCAAACTTTCAGTTCACTCAATTGTAGAGTTTGTCACCATTCTACAGAAGTGTGTGTGAAATTAAGAACAATAAACCCTAATTGATAAAGTTAACCACCTATAGTTGGGTTATATCAAATGCGCCTGCGATAAATTTAAAGTTATTTTGTATCTTATTAGTACACCAGAGACGAGTTTACTAGTTTTATTCTTATTTAAAGCAACAATAGTTGGAGTCCTCCCGTAAGATGAAGTATTACGAGCTGTCACTTTCTCTTGCAACGCATTTCCAGCCATATGTTGAGACGAGCTTTTTTGCTTTTTATCCTCTCAGGAATGGTTTTCTGCATTTTGTATCTATGTACAAAAATGACCCAATAGCTCGATAGATGAGCGGTACAGCACCGATAACTGATAGTCTCAGTACCAAGTCTTCTCCAGACTACACTGCACAGAGGCTTGCAGAGTACATATGTGGATGTACAAGCGTCTAGAGCCAGCATATGGGTAGGAGCATCGCATGGTTTTCTGTATTCCCCTACCGTGACTCCAAAACGACTGCGTAACAAGCATACCCTGCGCACCATTAACACATGCGACTCCAGTAATCTTCTACAACAGACTCTTCCAGTTACTTTATTGTTACTTCCTGACACTCGTATCTGCATTTACAGACCATTGTGTCTGTGTTCAATTTTTACTAGATCTGCGGCCGTTTGAAGATATCAGAGTAGGAAATATTTGAATCTCAGTCATACAAATTGAACACGAGAAAAAAATGACTGAGTATGTATGTTTGGAGCATAGCACTGCAGGGAAACGAATAATGGACTGTTGGAGAAACAGAAAAGAGTATAGTTTAAGTTGTGATATATGTATACATGGTGTTACAAAAAGGTACGGCCAAACTTTCAGGAAACATTCCTCACACACAAAGAAAGAAAAGATGTTATGTGGTCGTGTGAGCGGAAACGCTTACTTTTCATGTTAGAGCTCATTTTATTACTTCTCTTCAAATCACATTAATCATGGAATGGAAACACACTGCAACAGAACGTACCAGCGTGACTTCAAACTGTTACAGGAAATGTTGAAAATGTCCTCCGTTAGCGAGGATACATGCATCCACCCTCCGTCGCATGGAATTGCTGATGCACTGATGCAGCCCTGGAGTATGGCGTACTGTATCACAGCCGTCGACAATACGAGCACGAAGAGTCTCTACATTTAGTACCGAAGTTGCGTAGACAAGAGCTTTCAAATGCCCCCTTAACTGAAAGTCAAGAGGGTTGAGGTCAGGAGAGCGTGGAGGCCATGGAAAACCTCGCCTCTACCAATCCATCGGTCACCAAATCTGTTGTCGAGAAGCGTACGAACACTTCGACTGAAATGTGCAGGAGCTCCAGCGTGCATGAACCACATGTTGTGTCGTACTTGTAAAGGCACATGTTCTAGCAGCACAGGTAGAGTATGCCGTATGAAATCATGATAACGTGCTCCATGGAGCACAGAAAATCTGTGTTTATGACGTGATTGCACAATTGCGTGCGGATTCTCGTCAGCCCACACATGTTGACTGTGAAAATTTACAATTTGATTACGTTGGAATGAAGCCTCATCCGTAAAGAGAACATTTGCACTGAAATGAGGAATGACACATTGTCGGATGAACCATTCGCAGAAGTGTACCCGTGGAGGCCAATCAGCTGCTGATAGTGCCTGCACACGCTGTACACGGTACGGAAACAGCTGTTTCTCCCGTAGCACTCTCCATACAGTGACGTGCTCAACGTTACCTTGTACAGCAGCAACTTCTCTGACGCTGGCATTAGGGTTATCGTCAACTGCACGAAGAATTGCCTCGTCCATTGCAGGTGTCCTCGTCATTCTAGGTCTTCCCCAGTTGCGAGTCATAGGCTGGAATGTACCGTGCTCCCTAAGACGCCGATCAATTGCTTCGAACGTCTTCCTGTCGTGACACCTTCGTTCTGGAAATCTGTCTCGATACAAAAGTACCGCGCCACGGCTATTGCCCCGTGCTAATCCATACATCAAATGGGCATCTGCCAATTCCGCATTTGTAAACATTGCACTGACTGCAAAACCACGTTCGTGATGAACACTAACCTGTTGATGCTACGTAGTGATGTGCCTGATGCTAGTACTGTAGAGCAATGAGTCTCATGTCAACACAAGCACTGAAGTCAACATGACCTTCCTTCAATTGGGCCAACTGGCCGTGAATCGTGGAACTACAGTACATACTGACGAAACTAAAATGAGCTCTAACATGGAAAGTAAGCGTTTCCGGACACATGTCCACATAACATATTTTCTTTCTTTGTGTGTGAGGAATGTCTCCTGAAAGTTTGGCCGTACCTTTTTGTAACACCGTGTATATGACATGAATTTTCGCTCATAGTTACTGTGTGATGGTGCCACGCGAATACTTCCTATAAGCGATTTTATATATATTATCTCAGGATTATTGAAGTACTATCTGAGAGTACCACACTGTCCAAGAGCAAAAAACCTTTCACGTGTGTACCAGCGCTAACCTAGGGAACAAGTGCGTCATTAGTCTCGCCAGTTGCCGATCACCGGCGTGTGCGAGTGTGACACGGTAGGAGCCATCTGCGCGCCGCGAGAATCCCGTCTCGTCCTGGCCTCATCAATCAGAGCCGGCTTGGCCCGATGATTTAGGGGAATCCCCCAGCTACCTACTCGGCGCGTCCAATGGCGGCGCTGCCACCGGCGACACTCATTTGTCAGCGGCGGTAGGTGAGGCGCCCTGCCGTCTGATGGGTCCGGAGCGCTCCCTCCCGGTGGGCCGACGCCATTAGTCACGGCCGCTGAGAGGACGCGTAATCGATGACCGCGTCACTATGAACCTACCCCCCCCCCCCACCCCCCCGCGATGGTCCACCTGCGTTCCCCGCGGTATCGTTTCTAATGAGCGGCGACACCTATGTACAACTGTGGTACAGCTATCACGTACGCTCATGGGGAGCTTTTTTGGATACAGATCAAACTACTGTTTGGAATCAGATAAAAAGGGGTGCACATTGATGTTATATTCAGCTACTGAACACTGGATGCAAATTTTGAACATAAAATTAATTAAGAAAGCGACTTGGGATTTCAACTACTTGATTGAAAACAGATGCAGTCGAGTAGCACAAATTTGTTTTAACTCATGACCTTCAGTCATCACATTACATGACTCTCCTAAGACGCAGTGGTGCTAAATTGCGTTTGCGTGGAGTAAAGCGCGTAAGTCAAACTCAATTCCTATCGACTGACCCAGGCGTAATGCTAAGTGTGAGAAGAATTCTACAATACACGGCCCATGAAACCCTCGTGGAAACTTTGTCGACGTGATCCAACGAATTAATCAGTGGCCGGAGGCGGACGCAATATCGCCGAATTCAGCGCGGTGGAGCGGCGTCGTTGTGTGGACGTCGGCCGACCTCATGGTGCTGCAAGGCTGCGCACGTCTTTTCACTCCTAGCTACCTTGCTCAGTACATAGGTGAACCAAAACTTCCTACGTCCAAGCTCAATCGTTCCACTTGCTAAGTCATAAACTGGAGAGATGCTCACTCTCTCTCAGGCCAGCTGAGTAAAGAACGTCACGTCCAGACTCTAGGTAAGCTGGGAACGGAAGACCTCTACAGAGACTTCTGCCAGTCCACTCTTCGCCTCTGTTTCCCCTCCAGCAAAATCATTGACGCAAATTGCAGTGCAAGTCGCGTTAATTATGCGTCGCTTCCCAGCGCCGACCAATGCCTGCTCTGGGAAGTGAACAAGTTCCCACAAAATTTCCCTTCTTCTCAACTTCTGCTATTTAGCTCCTCCCAGGCCACCCATCAAGGTAAGCGTCTGCACGAAACACCAATTTTTCCGGAATTCTGACTCCGAGGAGAGTACTTCAAATTCCTCGGTCCTACGTTCCCATCGGAGACCGGCGTATTTCATTCTGTCGCTCTTCACCTGATTTACTTCAGAATCTGCGGACCGTGAATTCAGTGTGAAGTTACTATAGTCACAAACACGCATATTTTGGCCTCTGTTGACCGATCCACCATAGCTTTGCGCGGCTTTCTCGCATGTTTCACTGAAAACTGGACGACGGACATTTATCGACAGGTGTACAAGTTCTCCATCTGCTTCCCAGTACACCAGCCTGGGGTCGACCATCCCCCCCTCACTGTCACTCATCTTAAGACAGCTGGAGGCTGTGCCGTGTTACCACTTTCTCATAGTTTGAGCCGTCCTAAGCTGCCTATTGTCGCTTCCCTTCGTCGCTTTCCAGCCCGGCCACAGTCAACTGTATATACTTCCATGGGATAAACTAGCCTCCAGTAAATTGAGACGTTTCCATAAATTTTTGGCGTCGTGTGAATTACTTTAAAGCCATCACCCAACATTAATTATTCCAATACATCCATAGTATACACTCTAGAAAATGCATTGTGCCTTGTCAGTCATTTTTGTTCAGCCCTACGTGAGTTAGGTGATCTTTAATGACTTCATGTAAGGGGCATAGTTCTTGCCATCTTACAATTTAATCAGTTTTTCTTTCTTAGACCGTCGAGATGCTCTCTGTAGAAGAAAGAATAGGAGTTCTTACCTGTATACTTGGTGGTATAACACTGGAGGAAGTGCGCGAGGTGTACCTTCGAACTTACGGAACAGACCCACTAATAAAGACCTGTATCAGACTTTTTGCCAAAATATTCAGACGATGAGGCAGTGTGCTTAATGAGGAATGTTCTGGACGACCACCAAAATCTGACGAGCAATCCGGAACATTGAGGCGGTCACTAGATGCAGCCCACGCGCTTTCCTCCGTCACCTGAGCCGTGGAATGGACGTTCCACTATCAGCTGTGCGGTGTGCTCTTCGTTTTACGCTGAAAAAAGGCAGTGTGTTGGATTGAGGTAATGCGTCACTTTGGGAAGCAACATAACGCTGCCCACGAGGAAATGTATGATGACTGCGTTGAGGCTCCGAGGTCAGCTGATCCTACCCACCCCTGGTCTTCTTCGCTTGAAGTTACACCGAGTTCCGTGTACACATGGATAGCATCAGTATCTTGAGCGAGTTCCTTGATCGGATTGTGTAGGCGGGTAAAAGCTCCCCAGCTGATCTTCCGAGGCACATGTTGTAAACAACCGTTGAGAGGCAGTCTCTGTTGATATGTACGGTGGCCACGTTGAAGTTTAATGATTTCTAGGGCCTCATACGTCTTCTATGTTACACTTATGTTTAATGAAAATCATTTTTCACTTTCCGGACACATGATAGATTTCCCGAGACACTCCCCCCGCCCATCCCAGATGAGTGCATCTTGCAATCTTAAATATTGCGTGCGAGAAGACAACTCGTTATTGACTTAATGTTCTCACTGATTATACAATATTAAAAAAATGAAATAAAACAAAAGTACGTCTTGAAGCTATTAACTATATTTTGAGAAGTAAGAAATTGTCACTATCATTTACCGAAGTATCTCATCATTGACGCAAAGAGATACGGAGTATTCCCGAGGTTTTCCAACACCACAAGTTGGACAACGACATCAAGTAGGAGAATCCTTTCAGTGTTGAAATTAAACTATATGCAAAGTAACTAAACGCTATGTGCGCTTCTGCAAGTCACTTTCCAACACCTGTTTGCTGAAAGGTTTTTATTACGTTGCACGACATCACATTTTTTTTACCGGACCATGTTTCAGTGGTTTCATCCTGATCACTGAAGCAACAAGTAAAGAAGCTGACTTGAGAGAAGAAAGCAAAAGCAAAGAGAGACGGTTGACAAAATGATTTTAGAGATCTTCTGCCAAGTAATGAACAGACAAGGATAGGCAACTTTCTCTATGACCAGATGTTTCCTCATGGTCCAGTAACCTCGTTTCAAGGGCTGCAATAATTTTTTCGATATATGTGCACAAAATATTGGTGACGGTTTGCGCAATGGTAAAGACGGAACTCCAACTTTGGAAAATGGAACTAGAATATACAGGATTATTTGTAAGTGTGGCAAATTTTATTTAGGTTAGTCTGGCAGGATACTGTGCACCCACCTGAAGAAAGACCATTGAATTTGGAAACTTATAAAAAGAGACTACTTTCGCAGAGTACAGAAGGCCATATTCACAAGGTGCAACATAAAGTCTTACGTAAAGGCAGGAAGATGAACTGCCCCGAAACAATGAACTTCATAGATGTCCGTGCGTTTCACTGAACTCAGTACTGAATGAAGACAGTTTACTTACTCGCCCCTTCTGCCCACAGTGCCATCCACCCGACCACGCTGCCAGCTACTCCTACTCATGCACTCCATTTTATTCCTTACACCAGTCACCATAGTTCCACTTGCGCTGTTAAAATGCTTTACTGACTGTAATCACAGGTGTTTCACTTATCTGCACCTGTACATCTTGCCTGCTTTTAATACTGAATATGTTAAAGATAAGACTTCTTGTCAGCCACACTTTTGGAACATGTCACTAAAGTTAACACAGAACTGTAAATTGTTGTACAACTCACTTTTTAAAGCGTCAGATTTGACCCAAGTTTAGCAATTTTACATAACATTTTCACTGAAATAATTCCTCTCGCATTAGCACTAACCCAAAAATTAGTAACTGTTATTTTTGGAAACTGAGACAATCTGTGATGCCCTAATTTGATCGTACGAGGTTTCACAGCCACACGTATTTATCTTTTTACACGAAAATAGCGCAAGAGCGAAAACCGGTTTGTAAAATAATAAATACTGGAGATTACACCAGTGTCGCGTGTTTTATGCGTCACAGTTGGTGTATATACGTATGCCTTGGTGGCATGGAAAGCCACAGTGGCCCGCCGAGTCCTATCGCCCAGTCCTATCCTATTCTATTCCTAGACAGGAGAAACTCTGCTACAAGTATTGGCAAACCTTAGAATAAAAAAAAAGAGTGACGGTAGAAGTTTTAGTCTTATGACAGGATACATACTGAGTAAGGAAGCTGTTCCACGAAATGCCGGTCTGCAAAGATTGCCCGTCGTGACGATACATTCAAAACGCCTAATGGTCAAAACCACCCCCATCAGGCATGTTCGCAATGTGGATTATCAGTGACTCACAGAAGTAGTTGAAATGCACCACGAACGAACAAATTCGCAACACAAAAAGTAAATAATGTAAATGAAATTTAGGGAATTTATTAGTCTATGTAACATAGTTAAGGAATTAACATTGTGAGACCACAAGGTAATGTCAGTAGGAAGTAAGCCATTGCAAATGTGAAATGCTGGTACCTTAATAACCGGTGCTACCGTAAGTATGTTGAATGCAAGCACGCGATCATGCATGACCTGTGTTGTACAGCTGTGGAATGTCAGTATGTGCGATGGAATTCCAAGCTTGTTGCGTTAGGCCGCTCAATGCTGGGACGGATAATGCTGTTTGTGGATGAAGCTGAGTTGTCGTCCTATGGTGTCCCGTTTGTTTCGATTGGCAAGAGATCTGATGATCGAGCAGGTCAAGACAACATGTCGACGCTCTACAGAACTGGGTTACAACAGTGGTATGTGGGCGAGTATTATCGTGTTGGAAAAAAAAAAAACAACCTGGAATGCTATTCACGAATGGCAGCACATGTCAAAACACCAGACTGATGTACAAATTTTCAGTCAAGGTGCGTGGGATAACCAGGAGCTTTCTCGTGCTGCCGTAAGAAATCGCACCGCAGACTATAACTCCAAGTATAGGGTCCCGTGTGGCCAGCACGCAGACACGAGGGGTGCCGGTACTCGATTTGCCTCCTCCTGAACAACACACGAGCCTCACTGGCAGCAAGTACCCGCTCTGTAACAGGTCTCTGTGTCACTGCGGTGCCAGCTGCAGGTGCAGATGCAGTGTGATGGCCAGAGCCGTGCTCGGTACACGACGTCTTCCGTACCAGTAGCGCCATACGATCGCCGGAACCCGGTACTCTTGCGACCAACCCAGCCAGCAATCATGTACAGTCGCTACATTCCCGCCAAGTCTTTTTGCAGTATCGTAGAAGGAACATCTAGCTACTCATAGCTCTATTAAACCGAGTGAGGTGCCGATAATGGGGTCTTAGTCACCCAGAAGGCATTCTTGGTTCAAATTAACTCACCGCGACTAATCTCAAAAGTAAGTAACGGTGAGGAGAGTTACGGCGGCGTGTATTGAAAGCAAACCTGACTTATATCCTAATAGTGGCACTACCAGCTCCAGTCCTACGCGACTGGTGCGAAGAGTGAGTAGACCTCTCCAGATGTAAGAACACGCCTACCAACGTCGCACTAGTACCCCTCGATGATGGAATTTTTTCTTCCGCCGGTGTAGTTGGTACACCGCTGTAATCACCAGTTTGCTGCCCGCGTCAAATTCTCGTTGTCGGTTTCAGGTTGAACCGCAGCGTAATACTCCCCTAGATGGCGGACTCAAAGACGCAGGTACTCGGTCCATGCGTGATCGGCTAGTTTGCATGTCTTGTAAGGCGTGGTGGAGAGATATTATTCACCATCACCTACACAAAACACACACACGCGCGCACACACACACACACACACACACACACACACACACACACACACACACGCACACACACACACACACACACTCAGGCGGGGGTGGAGGGATCTACATCTATATCCATACTCTGCAAGCCACCTGACTGTGTGTGGCGGAGGGTACCTTGAGTACCTCCACCGGTTCTCCCTTCTATTCCAGTCTCGTAATGTTCGTGGAAAGAAAGATTGTCGGTATGCCTCTGTGTGGGCTCTAATCTCTCTGATTTTATCCTCATGGTCTCTTCGCAAGATATACGTAGGAGGGAGCAATATTCTGCTTCACTCCTCGGTGAAGGTATGTTCTGGAAACTTCAACAAAAGCCCGTACCGAGCTACTGAGCGTCTCTCCTGCAGAGTCTTCCACTGGAGTTTATCTATTATCTCCGTAACGCGTTTGCGAATACTAAATGATCCTGTAACTAAGCGCACTGCTCTCCATTGGATCCTCTCTATCTCTTCTATCAACACTACCTGGTAGGGATCCCACACCGGTGAGCAGTATTCAAGCAGTGGGCGAACAAGCGTACTGTAACTTACTTCCTTTGTTTTCGGATTGCATTTCCTTAGGATTCTTCCAATGAGTCTCAGTCTGGCATCTGCCTTACCGACGATCAACTTTATATGATCATTCCATTTTAAATAACTCCTAATGCGTACTCCCAGATAATTTATGCAATTAACTGCTTCCATTTGCTGACCTGCTATATTGTAGCTAAATGATAAGCGATCTTTCTTCCTATGTATTCGCAGCACATTACACATGTCTACATTGAGATTCAATTGTCATCCCCTGCACCATGCGTCAATTCGCTGCAGATCCTCTTGCATTTCAGTACAATTTTCCATTGTTACAACCTCCCGATATACCACAGCATCATCACCATCACCTACACAAAAACAAAAACAAAAACAAAAACAAAAACAAAAACAAACACACACACACACACACACACACACACACACACACACACACACAGCAAGTAATTGGTGTGCACTAAAGGGCATTTCTTACTCTTTTACGGATTACTGTTTCTACCCCAGATCATTGATCGGATGTAACACTTGAATGGAAACAATTTACTTACCACGTTACAGTTTGGAATCCAGAAAAGATGCTCCACTGAGAATGAACTTTTCCTGTTGTGATGTGTATTCCACGAGGTTTCGCGATTTCAGCGGGATGACGTCGAAATATTGTCGCGATGTTTCGGGTGACGACCGCTCAGCAGTCTTCAGGTGAGTGTTATACACTGGAGACTACAGATCTACGTCGCGAAGTTCAGATCGGAAATTGCGCGGATGTGGATACACTAAGGTCCCAGACTCCCTTTAATGTTTCTCAAACAAATTGTGCGGAGAAGACGAAAGTCATGGGACCGCGATGTGCACGACGTGCACAATTACACGTGCCGGCAGTATCGCGTACACAAGGTAAGAAGAGCAGTGCACTGGCGGAGCTATTATTTGTACCCAGGCAACTCATGTGAAAAAGTTTCCGACTTGTTTGTGGTCGCTCGACGGCAAGTGACTTTGAACGTGGAGTTGTAGTCGGAGCTAGACACATGGGACATTCCATTTCTGGGAAATCAGTATTCTGAGATCCACAGAGTCAAGAGTGCGCCGAGAATACCAGATTCAGGCGTTACCTCTCACGACGGACAACTCAGTGGCCAACGGCCTTCACTTAACGACCGAAGGCAGCGGCGTTTGCGTGGAGTTGTCAGTGCTAAACGACGAACAACGCCACCTGAAATAACGGCAGAAACCAGTGTGGGACGTACGACGATCGTATCCGTTAGCGCAGTGCGGCGAAATTTGGCATTAATGGGCTTTATGGCCTACACATACTGTTTTTCTCAATCGAATTTTTATGTTGTTCCACATAAATTTTAATCCCTAACACATGGTTTTTACATCAAAATAAGAACTGAAATACCAATTTTCATAGATTTTACCTTTCAAAATTTTGTAATATAACGATATACTTTCTTAAAAATTTCCATCGTCTACCTTAGGACTGCAATACTGAGCAATCCCGACTTGAATGGTGCCTACGGTATAACATACACGCCCTCTCCAAATTCTGTGTTTATGCTTAGCAATTTGGGCAGGACGATGATGAGTCAGTCATTTTACCCCCCTATTTCACCATCTTAGGGGTTGAACTTCTGAAAGCAGTGAATAGTGAACTAAATTTCCAACAGAAAATCCAATTAAGATAGCAGTAAAATAATTAAAAAAAATCACAGCAAAGTAGATAGAACAAAGATATGCAAGGTGCAATACAAATGGCTGAAGGCTACAATTAAATTTCCAAATTTAATAATATATTACCATAGCCCTTTAAAGGCAGAAGGCCAGAATGTTTAAAAACAATAAATCGTAAAAATCAACAAGATACAAATGCAATTAAAGAGGCAAATAAATAAAAAAAACATATCACGGATAAGTGGAAAGCCTCAAGGCAATGCAGAAAGAACTAACATATGCAAGGTGCAATACCAATGGCTGAAGGCCACAATTAAGTCTCAAAATTTTAAAATATATTACTATAATCTCTTAAAGGCAGAAGGCCGCAATGTTTAAGCTTGAAAGATACATTTAAGAATTAATTTTCCAAAATCTCTTAAGAAAAAAGAATAAAACTAACTAAAGCCTTAAATTTTAAGCAGCTGAAAACAGATAATTAAACACCGGTGGCACTCAGAAGCCTCCAGGGAGGTCGGTCTGCCCTCGTTCACTTAGGTGAGGCAGGTGGTGGGCCCAACTACACTTGATTCGTCGGAACTCAACCAAGGGACAGCCAGGGACCGAGCGACACAACGAGTTGCTTCCCATCAATCAGTACATGAGAAGTCAAACAGAAAAGGTTACAAACGTGATGATCGACAATGGAGTATATATTAGCTGTCAAAATGACACACCACGTTGGACAGCGACAACAGGTGAGGAAAGGACGCTGTCTGAAATTACGTTAGTGGCCAGAGCAGGTACTGGAACACTAACGGCCACAAGGCAGAAAATTTCCCTGGTACACTTGAACTTGGAATTCGATAATATAGTTAACTCCACCCAAGGAAACACTGCCTGAATTTACGTCAGTCCCTGGTCCGCACTAACCGACCGACTTCTCTCAGAATGCCGACATAATCTAAAATAGTCGTCAGTGAACATGACACCAACTACACACACAACCTGACAAACACCGCACGAAGACCTGAACCTTACGCAACAGTAACTAAACACGCACGACCACCGACGGTCCACCGAGACGGTGGCCCGGCGCAAGTGATGCGTGGCGGCAAGATTCGGGCGAGCCATGTCGACGCAGACCTCACTACTGCTCCAACCCGACTGCACTACAGTTCAATTCTTTTACCTTGGCGGCTCACGCATGCCCGCCCAGACGCGGGAGATTGCTGCGTTGCCAGATGCACGCGCCAGGAGAAGCAGCGCCATAGTACAGTATAGTTTGCAAACTACGTTTAGGGTGTATCGCGCAGCTCATGAAGTACAGCCACCACGGCCGCATTAACCCTTTCGCTGCTACAGAGACGTGCTTCCCGCATTCCGCGCTGTGCGCGATTTTGTCATCACTGCACTGCTCGCCTGTGCAGACACACGGTGTTCCGACTGCTTTGACACACTTATCATTCGAATTCACAAAAGCTACTTGGCCCAAAAATTTGATTTTTTACACATCTTCTTGACTGATACCTTCCCCCCACCAATGCCTTAATTTTGTTTCGATGTTAAACGCAGTTATTGTGCAGCATTAAATGTAGTAAACCATTGCACGAAATTTTGAAGTGTTTGCAGAGGTAAAAGTCTACTGCGTATACTTTCCGTATAGTCGATTTTAGTTGCCACTAGAAGTTTCAAAAAATTAGATTCAAACGAATAAAATTCATGAAGTAAGACACTACGATATTGTTTTTAAATGAAGAAAATATTAGGCATCGAACGAGATTTGAATTCGGAATCTTTTGCTTAGCAGCCAATCACCTTAACCATTACGCTAACACAGCTCATCGTGCCATGGAATTCTTAAAGTAGTTTAAAGAAACAAGCAAAATACCGACAAACACTGTTTGTATCACTATGAATTACTCACGTTTCGTCGAAGTATAATAGGAAACCAATAATTACCGCTGTTCTTTATTGCGAAAAAGCGGGTAGTGAGAATGAATTTCCTTGCTATCGCCTGAATTAGGCTTATTGCTTGTTTGTTTTAATTAATTAACAGAATATGAAACAGTTGGTATAAAGAATGCTTTCTCCAAACTTTCTTTTATAGAAAGTCTACTATCAAGACATTGCTTCTGTTCAATTACTTTATTTATGGCTGAACGTTTCTAAAACTGAAGACACTCGTCTGTGCTCCGCTCTGCAGCCGAGCTCTGGCAACGTCGTTCTCTGTTCATTTGTGACGTCAGATGCGCAGAACGAACCTAAACTTGGCCGGCGTCGTAAATGAGGCGCACTTTAGTGCCGCATTGCAACTCTCCGACTGGCAGTTCCAGACTGCACTGGAGACGCGTTCCAACTGACTGGCAGCCCGAACTCGCGACCTGGACTCCCGACGCCGAACTCCTTTACGACAGACAACCACCGGGAAGTAATAGAAGTCGAGCAAAGATACTACGAGGGGGGATACATCGATACGCGCCGCTAGCACCGGTCACGGACATGCAAGGCAGCAACTGACTGACAGTAGTAATTTAAATTAACGTAGTGAAGTGGAAGTACGTTAAAAACAGGGCGTAAAATACGTGATGGCGAGAACACGAGCCACGCACGGCTCACACGTATTTTTTTTTTGTAACCGAGAAGTTAAATACAAATTTTAATAGATGTAGCTTTCAAAAGTTCTTCAGTAGTCCTTTAATAATGATGTATTTCCAGAAAAAAATTCTGCTACTCACGCTCGTATGTAATATGTTTATATACAGCTGGAACAATTATTTTTTTGATTTCTGATCTCGAAACCAAATACTAATTATTTGTAGGTCTAGCTTCAAAATTGCCTAAATAGTGACATCCTCTTTGGGATGGAATATCGAGAAATCAGCATCTCTAGCGGTTTGCTTTGGGCGCTGATAACTCAGCGAGTGTGACGCGACATATACATCTACATGACTCTACTCTGCAATTCACATTCAAGTGCTTGGCAGAGCGTTCATCGAACCACAATCGTACTATCTCCCTACCATTCCACTCCCGAACAGCGCGCGGAAAAAACGAACACCTGAACCTTTCTGTTCGAGCTCTGATTTCTCTTATTTTATTTTGACGATCATTCCTACCTATGTATGTTGGGCTCAACAAAATATTTTCGCATTCGGAAGAGAAAGTTGCTGACTGAAATTTCGTAAATAGATCTCGCCGCGACGAAAAACGTCTTTACTTTAATGACTTCCATCACAACTCGCGTATCACATCTGTCACACTCTCTCGCCTCTTACGTGATAATACAAAACGAGCTGCCCTTTTTTGCACCCTTTCGATGTCCTCCGTCAATCCCACCTGGTAAGGATCCCACACCGAGCAGCAACATTCTAACACAGGGCGAACGAGTGTAGTTTAAGCCGTCTCTTTAGTGGACTTGTTGCATCTTCTAAGTGTCCTGTCAATGAAACGCAACCTTTGGCTAGCCTTCCGCACAATATTATCTATGTGGTCTTTCCAACTGAAGTTGTTCGTAATTTTAACACCCAGGTACTTAGTTGAATTGAAATATTATACATAATAAGAGATGTAAGGCTCTTTTACAAGCCAGTAAATTGTTTTTGTACGATCATGTCTTGTCAAGGTTATTTACTATTTTTGTGCAGATATTTGTGTATTTGTAGCAAGTTGTTGGCTGTACGCTTCAGTAAACCCGAGTGGAAGGAATAAAACGTACGGCGTCGCACTGGGCGGCACCTGCTACGCCCGGCGCCCTGCTGACGTCACGGAGGGAGCGCGTGATTTAGGGAGAGCGGCCGCGCGGCCGGTGTGCGAGTGACGTACTGGGGGACGTGGCGCGTCATCCATCAGCTGCCTCGCTGGGGCCGCCAGGTGTCCGGCCGCCCGTAGCTCACGCACAGCCCCGGCACGGCCTAGGGCAGTGACCCACCTGCCGACGTAGGGCAGGCTCCCGTGTCTCTGCGAGACGGGGAATCTCCGACTCCACTGAAGGGCCTGCAGTCCATCACCCGTCCATCCCCTCCACGGTAACTCGCTTAAACCGACAGTGCTTCTGGACTGCGTACCTCCCTACCCCGCGTCTGCCGGAAGACAGAGGCTCCAGTCAAAAACGGGGACAGGGATAGTGAACACAGCAGAAGTCTTTAAGACTGTGCGAGGAACTTATTCTAATTCATCGGTGTTTCGTGTTTTTTGACGAATTTCCTCTTTTTATCATGAGTACTGAGCAGAGCAAAGGCCACCGGACCTGATGGAATACCATTTCGATTCCAGACATACTACGCGAAACTCACCACAGCCGCTCCCAACAACAGAATGTCCTTTTTCGATGGGCGGCACCTACTCACCTACGTACCTTTCACACCGAAAAACAAAAGCCAACGTTTCCCGCAAAACACACGACCAATACAAATCCTGCTTCATTCTACCTACATCTACATCCATACTCCGCAAGCCACCTGACGGTGTGTGGCGGAGGGTACCCTGAGTACCTCTATCGGTTCCTGTCTCGTATTATTCGTGGAAAGAAGGATTGTCGGTATGCTTCTGTGTGGGCTCTAATCTATCCGATTTTATCCTCATACTTTCTTGTGGCTAGGGCCTCCCGTCGGGTAGGTCGTTCGCCTGGTGCAGGTCTTTCGAGTTGACGCCACTAAGGTGACCTGCGCATCGCTGGGGAGGACAACACAACACCCGGTCCCTGAGGGGATAAAATCCCCCTTCCCAGCCGGGAATCGAACCCCGGCCCTTGTGATTGACATTCTGTCACGATAACCACTTAGGTACCGGGGGGCAGTGACAAAGTTCTGTTCACCTAGGTACAGATATCAAGTTTACGTTCTCTGTGTAAGGGACGATCATGAAAGTTGCTTGCAGAGTGCAATAACTACTATTACAATTACTATCAGAGAAGTAACAGGGAAAATATGCTTCCAATATACATAACTCCGTCATTTCTGTCCCTGTTCCTGATATTTTAGTCTTTCAATGTGCTGACCAAACTACGAGCAATGAGTTCTGTTTGGTTCTAATCATTAAAAAAAATCAATTATTTTCTTTACACAATCGAACAGAAATCTTATTTCCCTGTAGTGAGACATGACAAGATACATACTGATGTTGATATTCATCGTAGTTATGGTCACCTCTCTCTCTCTCTCTTCCTCCTCCCCGCCCCCTTTCATCATCATACTCCCATGTGTGAGGTAATAGGCGAATTGTGGCGCCCTGAAAATATTCCAAGGTCGGAGTTGGCGAGGCAGCAGGGGCGCCTCGGCAGGCGGACCACGTGGCGCCGGACGTTGGCCGAAGCAAGAGGGTCCAGGCCGGCCGCGTGGCTGGCAGTTCCGTGCTGACAAAGGAGGCACGCCAGGAGTGCCAAGACGGCGGACTTTGTACACCTTAATGGCAGACATTTCACAGTTCGTCTAGAAATTAATATTAGGCAGATGAATCATGATACCTCAAAAAGAAACATGTACATTACCATTATTTGCATGACGATTCTGATGGTGTAATCAGACTTTCAATACCTTTATTAGTTTAAAGATTAGTATCTGATGGTAAATTATACAAGTAACACCCAGCAACCAATTTCGAAAATCTAAACGCTTCATCCGATTTCGTCGATCGACGTGTCTTTAGAAAGCTATTAGTGTAAACCTAAATTGGTATGAATTACAGGCATGTAAATTGAATAGTACGTGAGTTATTGGAGGTGAAAGTGGCCGGTTACTATCAATCGCGTCAGGCCATAATCACTTCATAGTTACACGAAAAAAACGGTAGCAGCATGGTTATAAATATATTTATTCGTCTATGTCTTTGTTTATATGGTTAAATGTTTACTGTGTTTTAGAAAGCATAGAGACAGTAGGCTACTGGCCTACCTTTTGTTCTGTTCCTTTGATATATGTTTGTTTAATTTGTTTATGTATCTAATAATGTGTGTCACAGCGTGTTTATGGCCCAAACATAGGAATATTTATTTAATTTCAAGTTATTTAAATGTAAATCCAGTATTTCTAAAGTGTTTCATTGTGTTTGTGAATTTTCGTTGAGTTGAAGATATGGCACGAGCGCTCGTGAATGGGGAGAGGGAGATGAGCATCGCTTCGAGAGGCGACAGGGCAGTTCTGGAGAGTCCGGGACAGTACGGAGACGGCTGCACACAGTCGCAGAGAGACCTGGAGAGAGTGGAGCGGTTGGCGCGTGGTCGTGACAGACGGAAATACTTTGGTGTGCCGACTTCTGCACTCGGGAGATTTGCGTGGCTTCTACAGTGAAGACGTAGTGTGCATTTAGAAGTGAATGTCTCGTGAGCTATGTTGTCGTTCATAAGTAATTACGTGCAGTAGGAATCTATTGCTTCCCTGTCGTTCAACATATATTTTTTTTGTAATCGGTGGGCCATCGACACCCCATAAGTGTTTGGCATAAATATACCGCATTCTCAAAAGCACTTCTACTATCGTACTACTCATTTAATTTCTTTAAAATAGTACCTTCAGATTTTACTTAACTGCAATCTTTCACTTATAAATTTCGATATTAATTCGCAACTGCCGAGTGACAGGAACCTTCGACCATTCGATTCACGTGTGTATTCATATTGTATACTGTATATAGTATTTGGCTTGTAATGCTGTAACTACGTATCCCAGGCCCCAGACAACGAAACCAGCTAAAACGTTTAATATTTCAACTCTGAGTCTGAGGGTACGTAGTTGAGAAGGCCATACCACACTATTTCATATTCTTTGAAAGACCGCACATTGAACATATACTGCTCCATAATGATTTCCTCCATTCTTTTCCATGGATTATGTATCGTACTCAGACATATGCATTCGTGTGCCTGCTACAAGTTATCTAATGTCACTTAACCATAAGACCGTCGTTTAGCTGTTATTTCATTAAACTGGTTTTCCTTGTATTAGAATTAGTTTCAATGCCTACTATTCAATTTTTACTCGTAGGTTCTTCCCTTCACTATCGAAGGCAAGCAGTAAGCGGAGACATGTCAGATGTGACCTAAGAACATCACTACTCCTCCGTTTTCCCATCTTGAAGATTTCAAGCACACAATGAGAATAAACTACATAATTGGGTTCAGCCTTCTCTTGTTGATGGTGGTGGGAATGGAAAAGCTTCCGATGCCAGTGGACGTCGTACGAAACAAGTCATGCGCTGGCGTTATTTGCTTATTCTCTACGCAGACAGGGTGTTTTGATTCACGCACACCACGTACACTCCTGAAAAAAGTTATAGTACTAATAATAAAAGGTAGTGTATTTCTGTTGGCATATCCACAGTGATGCCATACAGTGTATACAGTAGCTCTGCATCGTGTAAGTCTGTTGTTCTGCCTTTATTCGTTCTAAATGTCACAAAAGTGTGTCAAACTTACTAACTGTGAATAAAATACGTAAATTAATTCTTTTACATAAAATGAACTACCATTTTCGGAGTATTCAATACACCCAGCTGCCTTCAGCAGTATTTTCAGAACCTGTAAACAAAATGTAATGTTATGGCTACGAAGTCGTTCGCGACTGAATTCTTGCATTAAAAACACTTAGTTTAGTTACCACGTTCAACACAGACAGTCCTTGACGACAATGATTGAGGCAACCATCCAGAGCTTGGGGTTTTATTCTTATTTCACGCGGCAAGTACATCGAGAACTTTTATCCTAAAATGTAACGATGACTGTATACGTAACAGTCTGATGTGAAGAGAATTGTCAGTGGGCAATATCGGATGCCGCGGTATTTTCGTGCATCACACAAAGAAAAACTGTGTCACGCTTATGAATGTGGAAAACAGGTGCAACATCAAGGGGAACAGAGAGTAAGTACTTCTGAAGGGTAACATACAGGGTGTTTCAACAACAATGACCTGATTTCAAAACACTACATTTATTGATCAAAACATACTATAAACATGGGATGAATTTGCAGGGTACACATGAAATCTTTAAGTTATAGGTGTACTATTACAAATGCTATGTGTCTATACTAGTAGTAGCAAGGACAACATCGAAACGGTAGCGAAATTCTTAGTATACTTTACAGACGTACCTGCTTTTGAAGAAGTTCTGGAGACTGTCATTCTGTTCTTCACTACTTCTCTGTCACGACGCGAAGGGAACGAACACATTTTCGTTCACATATTCCCGCAAGAGAAAACCATCTGTGATTGTGTCTGGCGATTTTGGAACCCAAGAATGCAAGGCAGTATCTGGGGGTCCCGTGCGTCCTATCCAGCGCTGAGCGATCTTCAAACGCTGCACAACTGTTTTTTTTCCGCAACTTCAGGAGGACACTGACACGACGCACGTCAGCCCCTCAACGACTCACGACTCACTCCCTCAGCGCTGGACAGGCCGCCGGGGCCCCGAGAGACACTGCCCTGCGTTCTTGGCCCCCACGACCGCCACACGTGACCCCATGCTGTTGTTTTTTTCTGGGGACATGTGAACGAAAGCGTGTTCATCTCTCTTTTACCTCGTGACATAGAAGAAGTGAACAACAGAATAACAGTGGCCATAGCTTCCGTAAAAGCAGATACGTTATGACGAATTTAACCATCGTCTGGGTGATGTTCGTCCTGCTGCTGGTGGACATACACAGAGCATTTCTAACATCAGCCCTGAAACTTTAAGATTTTTTTGAGTATTTTGAAATTCATCCCATTATTGTAGTATGTTTTTATCAATAAATATTGAGTTATAAAATCAGGTCATTCTATATTGTACATGTACAACTCGTGAAGTGTTATTTATCAACAAAACTGTTATTTTACTCAGAGCAGTTCAGTCGGTCATTTTGACGTGCTAACTGTACACTTTAGTACATATTACGCCAGTAGGTGGTGGGTGAAAGTCTGAAACGGGTATAGATATAAATAAAAATACGCAAAAAAGTTGCTGGTTGTTGTTCCTGAAGCAATAAAATATAATCATTATCACTTCCAAAGTTTTTAATGATACACTCCAGGAATTTATTTCCTTTCCTTATGGCCTCATTGGATCAATTCAATCATTTTCTGGTCATCTCCAACAGGTTCTCTTTCCGAATTTCCCAGCATCTTTCTTCCGTTATGATCTTTTTTGCCGTTCTTCATCTGTAAATACCCTTTTTATAGATCGTCGTTTGTCTAATTTTGGTTTAAATCTTGTTTTTGTGTTTTTCAGTTACTTTAAATTTTATGTTTTGTTTGCTAATTGTCCAGCGTTAATCCTAGCTCTTTCATATTGCCCCTCATTTACTTTAACTATCCCACTCGCTGCTTCATGTTGCAAATTTCTCTACAATTTTTCTTGGTAATCTGATTTCTGGCGTTCTTACGATGAGATCAAAAAAAGGTTCGTCTTTTCCGTACAGTATCTGTGGCGGACTCCAGTTCGCTGTACATCGCTTCGTTGGGCGCTATCCGTCATTATCCATCTCTTTAATATTTTTTATTTACGCACTTTGTAGTTATTCTTCCTACTTTAGTATTTTGTCGACTCTGTTTCTGTGGGTGACTTTGAAACGAGTTTTCCTTCCGTACGTCACCTCTACTTGAACCATTGTACTCTAATGCTTTCATTTAATTTTGATTGACAGACATTTTATTGTATTAGGCAATGTTAATTTGTTGGCTTTTATCATTTTGTTTGTCATTTCTTGCCATGCAGGTTTCCTGTCCAAGTTTCATTTTATAATTTTTCCAATGTATCTGAACTGTCATTATTTTTACTTCTCTGCTATTCACTGTTATGTGGTTGATTTCTTGTCGATCTGCTACCATTATCTCTGTCTTTTTCGAATATTATCTCGAGTCCTACTCTCTGTGTTTCATTCTGCAGGCTTTTTATTTGAATTCTGGTTTCTTGAATGTTATTAGCTAGTAACCCTGAGCCATTTGCGACTCCCAAGCAGTTTAAGTTTATTTGATCTTTCTTGTTCTTATGTTTTAGGCTTTTCTTTGTACCATCTCCTCAGGACACAGTTGAAAAGTAATGGCGATAAACCGTCTCCGTGTCTTAACCTTGTTTTATTCGTAAATAATTCAAACATTTCTCTTCTGAACTTTAGATATGGTTTTTGTTAGACGTAAGTTATAGTTTTTATTAATTTGGTATATAGATATCGAAATGCTGTAGTATCTTCATCACTGAAGACTTATGCATACAATCATAGGTGGTTTTGTAGTCCATAAAGGCTACGACTTGTCGTTTGTGTCTTCTTTTGTAGCAATGTATTGTGATTATCTGTGATTATCTGTTCTGGGCACCTTCTCCACCGTCTAAATCCTTATTGATGTTCTCCTACTTTCACTTCAATTTTATCTTTACAATGAGTGTTCACAATTCTCAACATGACTTTGTGTGTGATATCCAAAAGGGAAATTTCTCGTAAGTCGACTCGATTTTATTTATCTCTGTTTTTTGCGTAATGGATAGAATATTGCTCTTGTCCAGTGTTCTGGTGTTCTTTTTGTTCCCGATTTTCACTGTGCGCGGACGAAGTAATATCTTCACAGGTTGTGCTGCATGTGTGCAAAGTTCCGAAAATGTTCCATCTTCGTCTCTTCCTTCATTAGTAAGTGTGTACTAAAACACAAGAGGATGTAGGCCTCATCTGCACACTGCCGTACTATTTGTGTTCAGATGTGTTCATAGTTAGCATGCACAATGGCGACTGTTAACATCACACATGGACGTGCACTGCGGTAAAGCAGTGTACACTGCTGCCACCATCATCAGGAGCCGCGCTATACAACCGGCAGCGCAAATGTGATGTGCGGGACTGCGTACCGAGCGCCGTTTAGGGGCAGCAGAAGTCGCGTATGGATTCCTGCGGTCCTCAGACGGGACGAGTAGGCGCCCTCGAGCCAAGAGCTGGGCAAACTCATTTGGCGGCCGTTCAAACAACAGGACGGCTCCGGTGCAAACAGCCAGACCGCATACGGCGGAACAAATGGAACAGCCCGGCACTTGACTGTGTGAGGTGGCTCTCCTGAACTTTAGTGAACATCGCTCTGGTGGAGGCGGACCGAATGAAGGCTGGTCTTGCTCCTTCAAAGGGGCATTAAACTACTTCAGTGAGCATGTAGCAATACAGTTGTGGTGATGTCCTGCTACGTGAATCTGTTAAGGCGATTTTCATTTCCAGACGCCATCAGATCTGCATTTTTATTAGACCACTTTCAATCGTATGAGCAATCCGAAAATCAACGATAACCAACAAAAAAGAAAACGAAAACTAAGAACCGAATTTAATAATGTACGTTTCTGCTACTGTCTTCAGTGAGTAAACTGACTTGGCCAAAACTGTCCTCGCTACTTTATTCTGTGCGAGCCTCTTCATCTCTAATTCACTACTGCACGCTACATCTATTGGAACCTGCGTACCGTAACGAAGTATTGGTCTCCATCTACAATTTATAGTCCTCTCACCTTCCCCTGCGTTAGCAAATAGACGATTCATTGACGCCTTAAGGTACGTCGTACCAACCAAGCCATTGTTCTGCTCAGGTTGTGCCACAATATCTCTTTCTCCAAGTCGATTCAGTATATTCTAATTAGTTACTCGATCAACTGAACTAATCTTCACTATTACATTTCAAAAGTTTCTTTCTGCTCATGTCTCAACTGTTTATCACCCACGTTTCACTTCCTTATGAAGCTACACTCCAGAGAAATTACCATGAAAAAATACATTCCAACACTTAAATTTATATATCTTTTTCAGAAATGTTGTCTTGCTAAGGTCAGTCTTCACTTCTTATCCTCTGTACTTCTGCCGTCATTTTATTACCTTAAGAAAACTCGACTATTTTCGGAGTTAGATTTCCTATTCCAATTGCATCAGCACCTACTTATTTGATTCGACTACATTCCATTACCCTTGTTTTCCTTCTCTTGATATAACTTGTACACACACACACACACACACACACACACACACACACACACACACACACACACACACACACACAGTTCAGCCGTGTAACTGCTCTTACAATTCCTTTGCTGCCACTGACAACTACAATGTCAATGTTGTTGTTGTGGTCTTCAGTCCTGAGACTGGTTTGATGCAGCTCTCCATGCTACTCTATCTTGTGCAAGCTTCTTCATCTCCCAGTACCTACTGCAACCTACATCCTTCTGAATCTGCTTAGTGTAGTCGTCTCTTGGTCTCCCTCTACGATTTTTGCCCTCCACGCTACCCTCCAATACTAAATTGGTGATCCCTAGATGCCCCAGAACATGTCCTACCAACCGATCCCTTCTTCTGTTCAAGTTGTGCCACAAACGTATCTTCTCCCAAATCCTATTCAATACTTCCTCATTAGTTATGTGATCTACCCATCTAATCTTCAGCATTCTTCTATAGTACCACATTTCGAAAGCTTCTATTCTCTTCTTGTCCAAACTATTTATCGTCCATGTTTCACTTCCATACATGGCTACACTCCATACAAATACTTTCAGAAACTACTTCCAGACACTTAAATCTATACTCGATGTTAACAAATTTCTCTTCTTCAGAAACGCTTTCCTTGCCATTGCTAGTCTAGATTTTATATCCTTTCTACTTCGACCATCATGAGTTATTTTGCTCCCCAAATAGCAAAATTCCTTTACTACTTTAAGTGTGTGGTTTCCTAATCTAATTCCCTCAGCATCACCCGACTTAATTCGACTACATTCCATTATCCTCGTTTTGCTTTTTGTTGTTGTTCATCTTATATCCTCCTTTCAAGACACTGTCCATTCCTTTCAACTGCTCTTCCAAGTCCTTTGCCGTCTTTGACAGAATTACAATGTCATCGACGAACCTCAATGTTTTTATTTCTTCTCCATGGATTTTAATACCTACTCCGAACCTTTCTTTTGTTTCCTTTACTGCTTGCTCAATATACAGATTGAATAGCATCGGGGATAGGCTACAACCCTGTCTCACTCCCTTCCCAACCACTGCTTCCCTTTCATGCCCCTCGACTCTTGTAACTGCCATTTGGTTTCTGTACAAATTGTAAATAGCCTTTCGCTCCCTGTGTTTTACCCCTGGCACGTTCACAATTTGAACGAGTATTCTAGTCAACATTGTCAAAAGCTTTAAGTCTACAAATGCTAGAAACGTAGGTTTGCCTTTCCTTAATCTTTCTTCTAAGATAAGTCGTAAGGTCAGTATAGCCTCACGTGTTACAGTATTTCTACGGAATCCTAACTTATCTTCCCTGAGGTCGTCTTCTGCTAGTTTTTGCATTCGTCTGTAAAGAATTCGTGTTAATATTTTGAAGCTGTGGCTTATTAAACTGATAGGTCGGTAATTTTCACATCTGTCAACACCTGCTTTCTTTGGGATTAGCAAACCTTTAAATTTTTATATTTTCCACATTAACTTTAACTCTCTCTTCAAATTTTTGCATAGTTCCCTGTGCTACTGGCTCAATGTACAGGTTGAATAACATCGGGGATACGCTACAACTCTGTCGTGGTCCCTTCTCAACCACTGCTTCCCTTTGATGTCCTTCTACTGGGAACCGCAGTGAGCTTTCGGTTCCAGTCGCAGATAATCTTTTGCTACCTACGTTTTAACCGTGACGACTTCAGGTTCTGAAATAATGTGTTTCAGTCAACATGGTCAAAATCTTTTCTCCAAATCTACAAATTTTATCAATCCTTGATGTGTTTAGAATATTTGTTTAATAATCGTAAATTTAATCATGACGATCAGACAGGGGTGTCTTTATGTCTGTTTTTTCTTTCGATGTTTTGATATCAGAGTGGTTATAATTAACTTCGCGATTTGAACGAATCTAGATGGAAAACCATTTACCTTATGGTCACTCAGCTTTATAGGAATGAAGTTCAGACTGTACGCTGCAGGATGTGCGTTGTTAGTAGCGTTGGTGTCACGGCTTGGCGTTACGCACGGAAGCTGGGACGGGGACGGAGGGTTGAAACACATGCGACAGTATGCATTAGTTGCGGTCGGTCAACATGAATCTGGACACGGCGGGCGTGGCAGCTGCAGCAGCAATACACCACCAGCAGTGCTGTTGCTCTTTGGGAGTGGCGACACATTAAAAGAGTACGGAAAGGTTCACTTCCGGCTCCGGGGTGAAGAACGTGAATCGGAAATTGGAATTAACTGGTGATTTGGAAATTGTTCGAGGGAGAAACCGACGGCCAATTGTGCCACAAAATGTTGAAGTTACTGCTGCCACGGCTGAGAATGCTGCAGCGAATGTCCGATCTCCTAGCTGTGCACGAGCTGTATCACGACAGCTGAACATTGTACGGTCCACCGTTTGGAAAGTGCTCCGAACGACTGTGAAATGGCGGTTGTCGTGGATACAGATGGTCGTCACATTGAGTAACGTTTGCAACCTGGAACATAAACGTGCAACGCAAGTAACAAACGTTATCTCTCATGCAGTAATTAAAGTGTGTTCCTTTGAGCCTGTTATTCTTTGTATCTCCTCCGCGTGTCCTTACAAATGTTTCCACAGTGTTTCTTCGTCCTACGGTCACTCGTTTTCCATGTGGGCCCTCTCAACCACATTGTGGTTGGCACAACATTATAAACTGGAATTTAATAAATTTTATACACTGATCAACCAGAAAATTATGGCCACCGACCTACCTGCGATTGAAAACTGTCCAGGCGAAAGCAGCGTCACCCAGTGAGGAATGACTGCTGGTCCGACACACGCTCGGTTCGTCTAGTATTAATGAGCGTGCTGTCCGTGTGTAGAGTGGGGCAGGCGTGTGGTGTATCTGAGTTTGACCGGGGGAAAACTGTCATCGCCCAGAGGCTAGGGACGAGCGTTTCGGAAATTGCACGGATGCTCGAGGAGTGCTGCGGTGTCTTCATCAAGTGGCGAAACAGAGGTGAATCCACGTCCAGACGTCGTGAGGGTGGGCGACCACCCCTCGTTACAGATGTCGGACGTCGTAGGCTGGGCAGACTGGTAAAACAGGACAGGCGGCCAACTGTGGAGGAACTACCATCAGACTCTAATGCTGGACAGAATACAAATGTGGCTGAACACACACAGTGCGACCAACACTCCTAAGGATCGGCCTCCGCAGCCGACGACTCATGCTTGTGGCGACGTTAACACCACGATATCGGCCACTAAGGCTGCACTGGGCACGTGGCCATCGGCACTGGACGTTGGTGCAGTGGCAGAGCTTTGCATGCCCAGGTGAAGCCCGATACCTCCTCCATCATGGCGACGGGAGGGCACAAATTCGTCTTCCAGGGGAACAGCTCCTCGATACCTGTACTGCGGCACGGAGACAAGCTGCTGGCGGACATTTATGCTGTGGGAACATTCACATGGGCATCCACGTGTCCAGTGGAGTATCGCACGCTGGTTACAAACCACGTACACCCGTCCATGACGACCATGTTCCCCGCCAGCTGTGGCATTTCTTCGCAGCAAGATAATGCGCCACGTCACTAGGCCAGGAGCGAGTGGTTCGAGGAATACAGTGGTGCTGATCCGCTCCGCCCCCCCCCCTCCTCCCCCCCAAATTAAAAAAAAACGAAAGGCAAGAGACTGAGGGGAGGGGTGACTTTGTCAAGGAAATTATGAAAACATTTCCAATAATGTCACACGTGAGTTGTTATTCTTCAATTTGTTATGATGAGCCGGATAAAAATGTCATGCAGCATTGCACCTGTCTCCTTAAGGAAGGTGAAGTGTATGGTAACAGTCCTTGTGGAAAGTGGAACTCCTTGTGTTATGTCTCATTTTACGAAGAGGTCAGGACATTTAACCAATAGTGACCGGCTCTTGTGAGATGTCGCGCTTCCTGTAATTGCTATAGGGCGAAGAAATTCTGTGGTTACGTTCCACAGCAACGACCTTGTCGCAGCCCGTGCAGTCATTTGGTCCTCACTTTCCTTGTCAACGTTTCCGCGGCGATCCTGCTTTAGGGGATATCGACACCTGGTTCTGACCACTAGCCCTCCTCCCCTTGAAAACTGCTAGTTTTTGTAGCCTTGTGAAACAGTAGGAGACCTACGACAAGATATAAGCTACTCCTCTTAAATAGCAGTGTCGCTTTGAGAAATACAGTATCTTTTCTCAATTTAACTTACCAACCCACCCTATTACTCCTAGTCTAAGGGACGATTCTCATACATTCTGAACAGCGACAGCTGAAAAATATGTGCAGTAGCAAGCTGAAAACGTATGCTTCCATGCTGAATTCCCACATGTGCTCTTCTTCTTCTTCTTCTTCTTCTTCTTCTTCTTCTTGACGCCAGCCTCTATCCTCTGATGCTGTGAGCTACACACAATTTTTATACTGAACAGGAATGATTTAACTGTGTAGTAGAAGATTCCATTATAGTTTAGAATTTTTGTTAAAATTGGGCATTGATATCGCCTCTCCAATACTGCAGAGTAAAATCTTTCCTTTAAGTGTACTGTTCCCAATTTTTTGTTACCGTCAAAGAAAAACCAACTTAATCACCACGTTAATTATGAACGAGCAGAGAATCTTTCAAAAAGATCGAGCACATCCGGGAAGTGACTGAACGTGACGTTAGAGCTAAACCACGCCGCCACCCCCCCCCCCCCCCCCTCTCCCCGTAATTTACGTGAATCTGGTGAGGTATGCGCAGACGTGATGCCGACCTGCATCCAACGACCTGCAGAGGCCTCACTACTGCTGTGTCATGATCCGTCACCGCTGTTATCCGGGACATACTGGCTGCTAGGTAGGCGGTCGTAATGTTGTGGTTGACCAGTCCCCATTTCCTTTACAGCAATACTGTTTTTCTGCATAGCACCAGTCTGGACTATTTTCTGTAAGACTTACTGAACCTCGAATGAAAGATCGTCTCGGGAAAGTAACATTTTCCATCATACGCGCTACTATTAATTGTAAACACCAGAGCCACTAAACGTCCATAACGAAATATATTGCTTTGCCTCAAATTCTTTCATTGCGCAGCGGCCTTGCCGCAGTGGATACACCGGTTCCCGTAAGATCGCCGAAGTTAAGCGGTGTCGGGCGTGGTCGGCACTCGGATGGGTGACCATCCAGCCGTCATGCGCTGTTGCCATTTTTCGGGGTGCACTCAACGTTGTGATGCTAATTGAGGAGCTACTCGACCGATTAGTAGCTACTTCGGCCAAGAATACCATCATGACCCCACGCCCCTCCCATCCGCATCCTCCACTGAGGATGACACGGCGGTCGGATGGCCCCGATGGGCCACTCGTGACCTGAAGATGGAGTGCAAATTCTTGGATTAATGTGTTTGGTTCTTCTGCACTTCCACTTCTTACCTTCCATCTACATTTACCTCAGTTGGCAATATTCAGAAGAAGTATTTTCACTCCAGATTCTTCCTACCTCCCTGCACGTCACGCTCGCGTTCTCGACCTTCGCCTGCCTGCAAACAGACACCCGGTTGCAGCACTTACCGGGGGTACGAAATGGAGCGACCACGCAGTCTTAGTGGGAAGCAAAGCAGGTCGCAGAACTCTGTTCATTGGCAAACTTCTCAGAAGACTCGCGTGCGACACGTCCACTATATTACTGGAGATCGTAACGTGTGAACATAAAAAGGTGAACAGTGTGTATGAACAAGTTATATCAACAATAGGGAAACAAGGGTAATGGAATGTAGTCGAATCAAATAAGTCGGTGCTGACGGAATTTCAATAGGAAATGTGACGCTGAAGATGGTCGTGTTTTCTTAAGGTTATAAAATGACGGCAGAAGTGTAGAGGAAAAGAAGTGAAGACTGACAATAGCAAGAAAACATTTCTCAGAAAGTTATGTAAATTAAAGTGTGGGAATGTGTTTTTTGATGGTATTTCTCTGGAGTGTAGCCTCATATGGAAGTGAAACGTGGGTGATAAACAGTTGAGACAAGAGCAAGCAGAAAGAAACTTTTGAAATGTGGTGTTGCTCACTTTGACGTGAGCGATACAGGATTGTAATTACGTATGCCTGGACCACGACCCTGCCCGGAAACGGGATCCTTTGCCGATAACGTCGTCTCGCCATCGCGGACCCTGCAGGATATGAAAGGGCCTTTTGACGTCTTAAGCGGCTCACCTAACACATGCATTGCACGTCACAGACGTTGTTACGGGGTAATACGTCAATTAACAGCCGCCAACGCCAACATACGCCCCGAAGTAGCCGCGACCTTTAAGAGGACCCTGCCAAATATTGTTTCATCTTTTATGCACACAGAGCGTTGCGCCAGGCAATCTGCGACGTGATGGGCAGAGAAACGAAGAGACTTTATGTCGAGATGGTCCCATCTCGGTCAGATTACGAGCCCGTCCCGCTTTACGGCAATCGCCGCCCCTGAATGTTTCGCAGGTGGCGGGCCATTCCCTCCCTTGTTTACGAGCGCGAGCAGAGGGCCGGAATACCACTTGTCACGTAAAACACGGCGGACCTGCGCGCTAAGCGGGGACAAGGCCGCGGCATTCAGCGAGGGACGCACTAAAGCGTGACGCCGGCAGTCGCGTGGAGCGTGCGCGATCCATACGTGCGTGGCTGCGGCGTGTCCTTGTGTCTACCAACTGAGCGCCTGGCACGCTTAACCGTTGAACAGACGGGGAAAAAGTTTACTGGTCAGATGATGAAACGTTATATCAAGATATATCATAAACTGGTCGAAAAACAAACTTCTGTTGGCTCATTAATTACCTTCACTATTGTCACGTCTTTTTAGTACTGTACAGCAGTGAGCCGTCATATTCACATTCTACCTTCCGCAGTACCTCTTTTTCGTTCTTTTTTTTCCCTTGTAGAACGGTTCTTCTTATTCTTCACTGACATCGCAAAGGTTCGCAGAAATACGATCGATTTGTGAATGTAGAAAATGAAGGTTCACAGTTGTTGTTGTTGTTGTTGTCTTCAGTCCTGAGACTGATTTGATGCAGCTCTCCATGCTACTCTATTCTGTTTAAGCTTCTTCATCACCCAGTACCTACTGCAACCTACATCCTTCTGAATCTGCTTAGTGTAGTCATCTCTTGGTCTCCCTCTATGATTTTACCCTCCACGCTGCCCTCCAATACTAAATTAGTGATCCCTTGATGCCTCAGAACATGTCCTACCAACCGATCCCTTCTTCTGTTCAAGTTGTGCCACAAACTTCTCTTCTCCCCAATCCTATTCAATACTTCCTCATTAGTTATGTGATCTACCCATCTAATCTTCAGCGTTCTTCTGTAGCACCACATTTCGAAAGCTTCTATTCTCTTTTTGCCTAAACTATTTATCGTCCATGTTTCACTTCCATACATGGATACACTCCATACAAATACTTTCAGAAACGACTTCCTGACGTTTAAATCTATACTCGATGTTAACAAATTTCTCTTCTTCAGAAATGCTTTCCTTGCCATTGCCACTCTACATTTTATACCATCTCTACTTCGAACATCAGTTATTTTGCTCCCCAAATAGCAAAACCCCTTTACCACTTTAAGTGTCTCATTTCCTAATCCCAATTCCCTCAGCATCACCCGACTTAATTAGACTACATTCCATTATCCTCGTTTTGCTTTTGTTGATGTTCATCTTATATCCTCCTTTCAAGACATTGTCCATTCCGTTCAACTGCTCTTCCAAGTCCTTTGACGTCTCTGATAGAATTACAATGCCATCGGCGAACCTTTAAGTTTTTATTTCTTCTGTATGGGTTTTTCTTTTGTTTCCTTTACTGCTTGCTCAATATTTTTTTTGTCATTTGTCTACTGACTGGTTTGATACGGCCCGCCACGAATTCCTTTCCTGTGCTAACCTCTTCATCTCAGAGTAGCACTTGCAACCTACGTCCTCAATTATTTGCTTGACGTATTCCAATCTCTGTCTTCCTCTACAGTTTTTGCCCTCTACAGCTCCCTCTAGTACCATGGAAGTCATTCCCTCATGTCTTAGCAGATGTCCTATCATCCTGTCCCTTCTCCTTATCAGTGTTTTCCACATATTCCTTTCCTTTCCGATTCTGCGTAGAACCTCCTCATTCCTTACCTTATCAGTCCACCTAATTTTCAACATTCGTCTATAGCACCACATCTCAAATGCTTCGATTCTCTTCTGTTCCGGGTTTCCCACAGTCCATGTTTCACTACCAAGCTGTACTCCAGACATACATCCTCAGAAATTTTTTCCTCAAATTAAGGCCGGTATTTGATATTAGTAGACTTCTGTTGGCCAGAAATGCCTTTTTTGCCATAGCGAGTCTGCTTTTGATGTCCTCCTTGCTCCGTCCGTCATTGGTTATTTTACTGCCTAGATAGCAGAATTCCTTAAATTCATTGACTTCGTGACCATCAATCCTGATGTTAAGTTTCTCGTTGTTCTCATTTCTACTGCTTCTCATTACCTTCGTCTTTCTCCGATTTACTCTCAAACCATACTGTGTACTCATTAGACTGTTCATTCCGTTCAGCAGATCGTTTAATTCTTCTTCACTTTCACTCAGGATAGCAATGTCATCAGTGAATCGTATCGTTGATATCCTTTCACCTTGTATTTTAATTCCATTCCTGAACCTTTCTTTTATTTCCATCATTGCTTCCTCGATGTACAGATTGAAGAGTAGGGGCGAAAGGCTACAGCCTTGTCTTACTCCCTTCTTAATACGAGCACTTCGTTCTTGATCGTCCACTCTTATTATTCCCTCTTGGTGGTTGTACATATTGTATATGACCCGTCTCTCCCTATAGCTTACCCCTACATTTTTCAGAATCGCGAACAGCTTGCACCAATTTATATTGTGGAACGCTTTTTCCAGATCGACAAACCCTATGAACGTGTCTTGATTTTTCTTGAGCCTTGCTTCCATTATCAGCCGTAACGTCAGAATTGCCTCTCTCGTCCCTTTACTTTTCCTAAAGCCAAACTGATCGTCACCTAGCGCATTCTCAATTTTCTTTTCCATTCTTCTGTATATTATTCTTGTAAGCAGCTTCGATGCATGAGCTGTTAAGCTGATTGTGCGATAATTCTCGCAGTTGTCAGCTCTTGCCGTCTTCGGAATTGCGTGGATGATGCTTTTCCGAAAGTCAGATGGTATGTCGCCAGACTCATATATTCTACACACCAACGTGAATAGTAGTTTTGTTGCAACTTCCCCCAATGATTTTAGAAATTCTGATGGAATGTTATCTATCCCTTCTGCCTTATTTGACCGTAAGTCCTCCAAAGCTCTTTTAAATTCCGATTCTAATACTGGATCCCCTATCTCTTCTAAATCGACACCTGTTTCTTCTGCTATCACATCAGACAAATCTTCACCCTCATAGAGGCTTTCAATGTATTCTTTCCACCTATCTGCTCTCTCCTCTGCATTTAACAGTGGAATACCCGTTGCACTCTTAATGCAACAGATTGAATAACATCGGGGAGAGGCTACAACCATGTCTCACTCACTTCGCAACCACTGCTTCCCTTTCATGCCCCTCGACTCTTGTAACTGCCATCTGGTTTCTGTACAAATTGTAAATAGCCTTTTGCTGCCTGTATTTTACCCCTGCCACCTTCAGAATTTCAACGAGAGTATTCCACTCAACATTGACAAAAGCTTTCTCTAAGTCTACAAATGCTAGAAATGTAGGTCTGCCTTTCCTTATCTATTTTCTGCGTAGGGTCAGTATTCCTCACTTGTTCCAACGTTTCTACGGAATCCAAACTGATCTTCCCCGAGGTCGGCTTCTACCAGTTTTTCCATTCGTCTGTTACGAATTCGTGTTAGTATTTTGCACCCGTGGCTTATTAAACAGACAGTTCAGAAATTTTTACATCTGTCAAAACCTGCTTTCTTTGGGATTGGAATTATTATATTCTTGAAGTCTGAGGGTATTTCGCCTGTCTCATACATCTTGCTCACTAAATGGTAGAGTTTTGTTATGCCTGGCTCTCCCAAGGCTGTCATTAGTTCTAATGGGATGTTGCCTACTTCCGGGGCCTTGTTTCGACTTAGATCTTTCAGTGCTCTTCACAGTATGTCATCTCAATTTCATGAAGTATTTTTCCACAGTATTATTCCTTGAATTCACTTACGACCTCTGAAATCCTCACGAATTTATACAAAGCTCCACTTTGTAATTAACACAATACCATTCGATACTGGGTACATCTCGTTGCCATCAGCGGAGATGATATCTTTTATTAGGTTGATGCATAAGTTCGTAGCCTTAACAAACACAACAGTCACTCGTAACTGTAACTTTATAATCATCTATAATATATTCTCCTTCACTATTTAGAACAGTCTGCTGAAGCTGGGAAAACTTGTCGATTCTAAGACTGTGGAAATCACGTAGGTTTGGGGCGCAGAACTCGAGCCACATTCGAATCGCATTTTCACCCGGAAAGGTAGTTCTTTGAATTTTGAGGTAAAAATATGCGGGCACAAAATCAGATGAATAAGATGGTTGCGGAATGCCTTCCCAGCTTCCGTGTATTTTTCTCGTCATTCCAACAGAATGTGCGCGGGCATCATCGTGGAGTCTTATCACTTGATGCAGCTGCTGACAATAAACGTCAGCAGTGGTGGATACACCTTGGGGAAGCAATTCGCAATACACCGCACCGTTGCTCTTCCACCACACGTATAACATTATCTTTTGTGGATGTGTGAAACTCACTCTCCGGGGAATTGTTGCTTTGTTTGCGCTCAACCATTCATTTCTTTTCCCTTACGTTAGCATAAAGGCAACGGCCTTGCCGCAGTGGATACAGCGGTTCCCGTGAGATCACCGAAGTTAAGCGTTGTTGGGCGTAGCCGGAACTTGGATGGGTGACCATCCAGCCGCCATGCGCTGTTGCCATTTTTTCGGGGTGCACTCAGCCTCGTGATGCCAATTGAGGAGCTCCTCGACCGAACAGCAGCGGCTTCGGTCAAGAATACCATCATAACGACTGGGAGAGCGGTGTGCTGACCCCAAGCCCCTCCTATCCACATCCTCCTCGGAGGATGACACGGCGGTCGGATGGTCCCGGTAGGCCAATCGTGGCCTGAAGACGGTGTACTTTAGCATAAAGACACCATTTCTCGTCACTAGTAAAGATATAGGACAGGTATGGTCGGTGTTGTTCACGAGCCAATTGAGGACAAGCAAGCAGAAATCCATGTATGGCCATCTGCTGGTTTCTGTGATTTTGGTTTAGAGCATGCGGTACCCATACAATTGATTTTTGATCCTTCCCCATTTGCATGAAAATGTCGCACGATGGTGAAACGATCACAGTTCGTGACATCTGCCAGTTCTCTAGTACACTCACGTGGATCATAGTGGATTAACGCGTTTAAGCGATGTTCATCAAATCCCGAAGGTCTTCCTAAACATGAAAAGTCACTAATGTCATAACCATCCTGCTCAAAGCGAGAAAACCATTTTCTTGCCGTTCTCTGTCGAATGACATCATCCCCATACGCGGCGCAGGTATGTCTGCCTGCCTGTGTTGCACTCATCCCCCTATTGGTCTCATACAGAAGAATACGTCAGAAACGTTCGGATTGCTGCACTTGGCACCGCATTTTCTAGCGTCCGCAACTTCAGTCATTATCTCCAGGTGGCAAAGCGACAGTGTGTAAACTCACACAGCAACACTGAACTACAAAGAAAATGACCATCGATAAATAAACCTATAGCAATCGGAATAGCAACATGCAAAACAGGAACACTAGGAACTTGTGCACGAACCTAGTAGAAATCATCCTACGGTTAAGCATCGTTACCATATGCACACGTTTTTAGAAATGGAGGTATGTGGCGGTGTTTGGCAGATAGCAGTATTCCACTACTTCGTTCTATCAGTTGCCGCTACTTTACTTCACGTATTTCTGACTTGTGGTAACATTGCGGGTGCATCACAGCCATTCCACACAGCGGCACTATAGGCACCGATGACATATTTTTCATGAAAATCCATGTGTGTGTTACCACTAAACAGGACCACGTAAATCAAGTAACTATTTGCCTTGGTCATTATCTTTCCTTGCACGAGATAGTCTCTGATCCTATTTTCTAAGTACCGTAGTCAGATTGCGTTACTTCATAAATTTAAAGGTCGGAACTTTGTGTACGATAGGGTACTTCAGTCCAGAGCGTACTTCAAATTTACTTTTGTAGGTAAACCGTTGTCAAAACTTGACGGAGAGCTTAGAAAACTATTACACCTATGCAAAACCTGAGATATACCTGAAGAGTGGGGAACGCCGAGAAACGAGTAACTAATGCACATCGTAAGATGTTATTTCCCCTTGACAATGTTAACTAATAATTTGTTATTAAATACTACCTAAACTGAGGAACTGGCGTCCTTGCATCACGAAACAAATACTAATTCGCTCATTCCGTAAACAACGTGAGGACGACTTTCATGACTGCCGACTGTTACCACGACCAGAAAAAAAAAAAAAAATCACGGTGCCGACTTTTACAGCGGCTGTATTAGTAGGTAACACCATCAGACGGAGAGTGGTTCTTCGGTGGCAACGGCGGCATCTGCGGAAGCTGGCATACCACACCTCACATCAGGGCTGGGGCAGGAGCAAAGTCAGGGGTATGAAGAGAGAGCATTCTCTGCCTCCGTAGTAAACGTCTGCACGTCCTGGAAGCGTCCTTATTTCCGAGTGATCGGTTCACATTCTGAGCTGTGCCAACCGCATTGGTCTTGTAAGCTGCCCACTATGTTTCTGTATGAAATTTAGCGCAACTTTGCCTTCCTATTCTGTAAAAGTCTGCTTATTACCAAAAATATGTTCCCACAAACTGTTATCCAACTTAAACTCGTATACGAACCTTAGACGAAATAGAGCCTAATTTGAACTGAACTGTAACTGATTTGAATACTATTTGTGTTATATTAAATGCGAAACTCAATTAAAACAATTATCTGGCCCTAATTAAAACTTTTACTTACCTCGCATCTTGATAACATTGTTGCAGATTTCTCGGAAAAACAACAGCAAACTGAAAGCAGGGGGCGGCTAAGCTAGACGTCTGTTTCTAAATATAATTTCCAAACTATATTCAAACTGTGAGAGGTGGTTACGCGTAATTGCAAACTGTGGGATGGGGAGAGTAACTATTCCTGTGAAATGATATTTTAAGACAGCGATTTTAGAATGAACTATATACTCCAAAAGACAGAGCAAAACTTCCCGCGATCTTCACACCTAACATAGGTCTGAACAATACTGTGCCTGACGAAGTGAACAATGATTTTATAAGAACACAATGTAAACAGAGAACTGCTATAAAAATCAAACAGCTTAATCACTTAGTATGTTAACGGATGCCATAGGCAGGTGGAATGGTCTTTCTTTGAGCTTTGAGCAAATGAACAAAATTAACTAGCTCACAATCATTATTGAAACGTGGCGCTCGTTACTGGCGCGACAGTCTCTTTCATGTCCATTATCGACCCTTCGATGTTTCTTATCTTTGCTTGCCTTGTTGTTTCCCGCATTCGAGGGGCGAGTGGCAGTTGACGTTTGCTGGGGCTACCTGCTGAGACGCCGCGAGGTACGAGGAGGGAGGAACCGCGTGTATGTGGAATTGGTTGTACGCGGTCTGCCGGTTCAGGATGGAGCATATGTTTTGGTTGCCTGCCTGTCTGCTCTCCTGATTTTGCTTGCGACCGCCTAGCTTGGGTTGCTGCCATGTGTATCCTACACGAGCCATACCGGACGTCCAGCAAAAGTTAAGCAGCCTCGTGTTTCTTTTAAAGAAAAGGAACAAATGTATAAGACTTTTTGTAACCAATTTTGGTGGCCTCTTAAGTTTGGTCTTAGCGTTTACACTGCCTTTGGGAAGAGCTAATTCTTTTAAATTTAATTAGTTGGGGCTCTCTGTCCTTTATAATCTTTTGGGGGTTTTATTTGAATTTTCTCTTTGGGGTTCCTTCCTTCCGCTTGGTTAATACTTGTATAGCGGGAAGTGACTGCTGGTTAAAACTCTGAGAAGATGTTTGATATTACTGCCGCCTCCGGCATTCGTCTTTTCAATTAAGTGTTGTCATCCCTTCGAGGGACCTGGTGTCACACCTCGTTAGTTAATGCTGGTTTATGTGTACTTAATTCTGAATTGGCCATTTGAATTAATATTTTGGAGCGCAGTATAGCACTAAGGTAACCTCATTGTATACCAGCTTGTGCCCCGGTCTAGTACCTTAATTTTAAGTGGAACGAGTTAGCTCCACTGCCGGTTTTACTGATGTGCTCCCTTGAAAATCTTGTCTTGTATAATTTTGCCCCATGTGTGTCTGGTAACACAGAGGTGAGCTTTAGTGTGACATCAGTGCTAGTCAGTTAATGGAATCTTCATTTTGGCTTGGCTTCCCCTGAAGAGTTTGAGTGGAGCGTAGTGTGTTTGATTTTGTTATTAATTTAATTACTGTAAGTTTGTTTGTTTAATGGGGAGCAAGACATTTAAAGACTGTTTGTATAACTCCTCTAGTTGAGGGGTGTTGCTAATTCGTTTCAAATGGCCTACTACTTATTCAAAGGCAAGGCTGTTGATTAGTTGGTTACTGTGAGTACAAATTCACGCTATTTATTTGTTGCCGAAATTGTTAAAGTGTCTGTGTCGTGATTCAATCACTAGCTACGTGTTTGAGCTACATAGATATAAACCTTACATTGCCTCCTGGACCACACTGCCCGCCGGCAGCGCCCTCGCTGGTGGAACAGCGGAACTCAGTCGCCCTCTGCGTTGTTGTTTGCCGCGGCCGTCGGCGCACTCTGTCGTCTTCGATTTGAGCAAATCGTGGAGCTGATGGGATTCCACGCACTGTCCACCTGGTAGCCGCAGTCACGGTTTAACACATTTTCCGCCAGGCGTAGTTCTACGGATTCTTTAATAATGGAGTCCACAGGCAGATGTTGCTGTGGACAAAATTATTGTTGTCTCATACTCCATTGAATGTCCAGTGGAAATACAATGTTCAGCAATAGCGGACTTGCTTGGCTGCAAAAGGCGGTTGTAACGATGTTCAGTGTAGCGTTCTTTCACGGTGCGTGTGGTTTGACCTGTCTAAGCCATACCACATTGGAGCGATATCTTGTAAATTCCGGCCTTTCGTGGTAACACACTGTCCTTTACTGATCCCACAAGCTCCGCTGTCTTCGATGGTGGGCGGAAAACGTGAAATTTTCGGAGGATTCTTGCTATTTTAATCGATGTGTTGCCAACGAAAGGAAGAAAATCCAAAGATTGTTCTGGAATGTTCTCCTCTTTATCCACTTCCTGCTTCTTAGCTTTAACAGTTAGTGCCCTGTCAATCTGCCGTACAGAATACCCATTTTCGCTGAATACTGTCAGTTTGACTTAAAGTGGGCGGAGACGCAGCTTCTGGAATGACAGCCGAGGGATGTTCGCGAGACGGAGAGCGGAACCGGAAGTGGAAGCAGAGGTCGCGGATGACGCACAGTGGGTGGGTGGTAGCTGCCCGCCCCTGCTGCCGCCTGCCGACGCAGCTCCGCGAGGATTAGTCCGTAGCCCGCCAGCAGCCAATCCCGGCTACATACATTTGCATAGCAATGGCGGCAGCGCAGCGAAGCGAGCGGGGAACCCCCCCTCTCCGTGCCGGCGACGCCCCGGCGCCTAGGGGATTCCCCTCCGCAGCTGGCAGCAGGCCTTCAGGGGCCGACATAACACCAGCCCGGCCGGCCGCTTTCTGCCCCAATTACAGGCCGCGTGTTACTGCTAACGGCAGCCACGCGCCGCCCAGCTGCTCGTATAATAACGCCAACATTTTCTTCCGTACCAGCGGAAGGGGAAATTGTACTGTTCTCAAAGCTTGTAACTCATCTGCAAACTTTCCGTGTTTAATCCACTGCCCCTCGGTCCTTGTGCAATGTAGTCAAAAGTTACTGCTTCAAATTGCAGAGTGCCAACCACTAATTCCAACTATGCGGTGTGTAATTTTTTATTTTACTGTTCTCAAGCCCTATTCGTAACGAGCTACTTTCATTTAATTATATTCAGAGTTATGCGTAACAGATTGGAAATAACGTTAGAAAAGCAACAGTCGTCTGATACAGTTGCGGAAAGCCTGTTTTTCCGTTTAAAGAACATGATTTCTTGCCAAAACTGTTGAATGACCACTGTGAAATCAGATGAAGGCCATCTCACCTGTTGAGTGGTATTTAAGATACGTAAATAAATTAGAGAAATCAATGTGAAGTGAAGTAGAAATAAGAAAATAAATGAAAAACTTAGTTCAGTTTAGAAGAGTTACACACTAGAAAACAGCGGGCAGAGCAGCAGTGGCAATGGTTCAAAAACGGCTCTGAGCACTATGCGACTTAACTTCTGAGGTCAGCAGTCGCCTAGAACTTAGAACAAATTAAACCTAGCTAACCTAAGGACATCACACACATCCATGCCCGAGGCAGGATTCCAACCTGCGAACGGAGCGGTCACGCGGTTCCAGACTGACGTTAAGAAGATTCTTCGAGAAGCTTTTCAACGTGACAGAAGAGGCAATGACCGTGAAGTCGTTCACCTCCAGTGAACTGAAGTGAATAAATACGCGAGACAAAGTGGGCCCGACAGGAGTAGTTTTCAGTTCAGTTTCAGAGCTGAAGACCGTCATGCAGGAAGAGCCTACATCGTACACAGAAGCACCAAGTCCGCCGCTGTAATGGAATAGCAAGCAGCAGCCTCGCCGCCAGGAGACAGAAGTCAGAAGGTATTTGAAGACTGATTTTTACGTACCCGGGTGACTCGTGAGGACGGGAAGGAGACGGCCTCACATCAGCAGTCACCTGTGAGCTGGGACGAAGATCTGACTGCCCAAGACTGGCAAGCTGGAGTCCGTTGTTCGAGTCCGGGACACTTGCCTTCCCCCGTCGCGCCGCTCCGCTGGCCGACGCACAACACTGACACACGCGGCCGCTTAGAGGAGAGAAACACTGGGACGCCACATCCAAGGCATCACCATCCGAGTCACGACTTCGTTCTCAGTCATTAAACGGGCCACCTCGCGCTGCGCGTCTCCAGTCAGCTGGGCGAGACGGCGACACGAGATACACACCGCCAGGCGTAATCAGACTCCGCCGCTGCCGCAGCAGAAGGCTTCGCTCCCAGCCAGTACAATCCAGTACGCAGTAACGAAACCATTATACAAATCTTTCAATAAAATTTATCTTATGTAAAAATGTTGTTTCCTTCTACCTCATACCTGAGCCAAGGAAGAACCCACCCTGCCCACATGTTGTGAAGAGAGAAAAAGTAATTTCTTTAGTGTTTTTCACCCTGACATAATGCTTAGAATCGAATGCCCTTTGCAGTAATGCTCATCCTGACCATTGACTAACATCAAAAGGGGTTAACCAGTTACACACCGTACAGTATTGCTGATTACTGAACTTCATATCTTAGTAGAAAATTCTGAAAAAAATATTAGAGGTATCTAATTTCATTCTAGAATAAGGAGCAATATTTCCCAAAAGTAATTTATTGCTAGTCGTTACGAAAAAGCTTATGTTAAATGAAATTAAAAAAAAAAAAATTAGTTCAACATGCAGTAAAAAGTCAGAAACCAAGTCATATTTGATATTTCGACTGATACAAAGCACGAACATTCTAAAAGCTTTTGGTGCATGTGATACAGTATTTTATTGTGAAAACGTGAAAGAATTCCGAGATATAAAATAAAATACCAGAAGAGGCGTGAACCTTTTTCGTCTGTTTAATGAAAGATGACGTCGCTGGTGAGATAGCGTTCTGTTGGACCTCGCTGAAGATTCAAACTAGAAAGTTGGAAAGAAAACAATAAAATTAATTTGGAAATCCCTTAAGCTCAGTTATAGCGAATTTACTTAGGGAAAAATTCGACGAGCAGCACTGTGAACTGTCAACAAGAGACCGAATATTTAGACCGGTACGTGGTGATGCGTATGTTCTGTGGAGGCAGAGCAGAGAGGAACTAGGTCGTTTTCAGGAACATCTCAGTGGCGTCAAACCGAATATTCAGTTTACCAAGGTAGAAGAAAGAAGACGATAACTTGGGCCACATGTTTTACTGGAAACCCACACACATGGACCGTTGCCTACACCAGAGTTTGAACCAACACCCACAACAGAAGCGAGGCATCATCAAAACGTTGGCAGAGCTGCTTGACGCAGAATTAAAACACCTTACCAGAACTCTTCTGAAGAATAGTTATTCTCCCGTTGAGGTAAAGAGTGTGTTAAGACCAGCGCTCAGGAATCATAGTGATGCACAAGCGCCTCTGAAATACAAAGTTTTCGTACCTTTCATTAAAAACGTTAGTGACCGCATAGCAAAAATCTTGGAAAACAAAGGAACATCGCTGTAACCCAAAAACCCACCCAAAATATACAAGATCACCTGCAACTGCCCAAGGGTTCCGATAATTGTGGGGAAGTGTACATGAGTAATACAAAAAGAACGGTCAATAAACGGCTAGAAGAGCACAATGGTAATGGAAGAAAAGAAGAGAGTGACGTCAGTTGTTACGGAACTTGCTTTGCAGCCAGGACACCACCACATTCATTTTGGGAGGGTGACTACAGGTAGCCGCAAGCGGGTAACATGAAAGGATATTCAGAGTGGCCAAATACATTGTGAAACACCCCAGGAATCTCGATAAAAGGAGGAGGGTGTACAACTGAATGACATCTAGATTAGGTGCTGAAGAAGACGTATGCCATTGTTCCACCATGCGGTGATAGCAAAAGCTGACGACGGCAGTCGAAAACGGCCAACTGCGCTCGGGTATTCAAAACATGTGACGTCACGCCGCTGCCTAGAAGTAACCCGAATATTGCAATCTGTAGCAAGCCAGGGTGTGAATAGAACCATCAGAGAAGCTGAGATACCCCTTTGAAAATGTCCTCCGAAGATGGTTTAAAGGTTCAAATGGCCCTGAGCACTATGGGACTTAACATCTTAGGTCATCAGTCCCCCCCATTTAGCAAAATCACCCTCTAGAGATTGTTGCATTAGTTAGATAGAAACAAAAATGACTAAGCATCATGGGACTTAACATCTGAGGTTATTTGTCCCTAGAACTTAGAACTACTTAAACCTAACCAACCTAAGGACATTACACACATCCATGCCCGAGGCAGGATTCGAACCTGCGATCGTGGATGTCGTGCGACTGTAGGGCCTAGTACCGCTCGGCCACACTGGCCGGCCTAGATAGAAACAAATATATTAGTACAAAGTAAAGGAAAAACGTAGTATAAAGACCCTAACATCTTGAGGGAATATAGCTGTTCATTTGTCGAAGTATATAAGATGAACCACGAATTCCACCCGCCAGTATATAGCTTCTTCAGTGCAAATAGTAAATATTTTAGAAGGTCGAAATATAGGCTCATCAGAATTCTCTCACCACACTGCGTGTATCTTTACTGGAGGAGGTCTTGGCGTTCTTTTATTGGGGCAGTACTATTCAAGACCGGGGCGATCAATTCCTCTCTTGTGTTTCCTTTTTCGTTGTAGATTTCGCATTTCAATCACCGCCAAAGGCAAAAATCTGGAGGGGAAGGTCGAAGACAGTAGAAACATGATCATTTCTACCGATTCAACCTCTCGCGAAGATAATGTTTAAATTAGAATATGCAGGTGCCTCGCCATGTTGGAAGTATATAGCCATAGCTGTAGATAAATAAACCTCTTCCAATTATTCTGGAAGGGAGTTTTGAAGAAAGCTAGATAACAGAGATCCTTGACATGATGCGGTAACACAACAGGCGTAACACAGATTTGCAGGGAAGCGTTTTCGCAAACAGACCTCCACGAAGACATGTGCGTTTTCGTCGGACAAACGATGTGTGATTCCAGGTGTTGTTGATATCGTCAGGAGTGAAATGGGCTTCATCAGTAAACGGTATAAGCAGATTTATGGAACGATTTGCAAGCAGCCAACGACAAGATGCCAATTGTCTACATCTGCTTCTGGAAGGTGGTGAATGCGCTGTAAAGTGCAGACGCTGTGCATATATAATGTCCCTCTCTAGTACCAATTTTTTTTCACATATAGCACAAACGGTGAAGGGTAACCGAGCAAGTGATTGATGTGGTTCAAAGATTCCTTACGACTGGGAGAGAGAGAGATTATCTCTGGCTCGTAACGTAAACACTTCTCATTTAGAATTGCAGACATTAGGATCGGATTGGAGTTGTAATTAGTGGCATTGTTGGAAGCTGCCATTTTGAATACCGAATGTAAATGCAGCTAGTAAAATCGTTTACGGAATATTATAATTTCATGAATGGAGAAGGTACATTCAAACTCTCTGGTTATTTTAACTTCTCCCTTGTTTGTGGCTCGGAACATTACTTCATGTGTCGTAACTCGTAGGGAACTGTGTCTAGAGAAATCAGTAGAGGCTGTACTACGGTCGTTTATGCTCTATTTTGAGAGATTATTTTTCGAAATTAATACACAATTTGGACAATGATTCCCATGCTGCAGAGTGAGTGCGTCATAGCACCTAAGACGGCTTCCCTGCGGCGTACGATTGTGCCTTTGACTATTTTAAGAATTTTCAGAGCCGGCGACGGCCTGAATTCTGCACAGGCAGAGAGGTTTTATTCTAGGTGGATAATTAATTTCATACCAGGATGAGAGGAAGATAATTGTGTAAAAACATTGTTTTATTGTGATCGCTTCTCAGTTTTGGTTATTGATAACTTTATACTAGTGTCTGAGTTTAATGTGTACAGCACCGAAGAAGATCACTATGTGATCGAAAAGCGATTCTGCTATCAATAAAACATCAATGTTACGACCAACGCTGACGTTCCTTTTAACATGACATGTACGATGGTGGTGCACACAGCACTCCATGGAGTCGCCAATCACTTATATTTGTATTCAGTGTTGGCAAATTCCTCTGTTTAGTAAACTTTTTAGGGCTAAAGCCTGTCTGCGTTTTACGCTTCCCGTACGTCTGCAACCGTCAGTTATTTTGCAGCTACTTTAACCGCCTCATTTCGTAACCTACTTGGTTCGGCATCACCTGATCTGACTACATTCCACTAGCCTTGTTTTACTTGTGTTGCTCGCCTTATGGCCTCGTGATAACATTCTGTTTATCTTTCTAGCTCTGCGTGGTAATGGTAGCGCCATCGACAAACCTGAAACTTTTCTTTCACGAGTTTACTGATCACAGTTCCGAAACTGACCTGGGTACGGCGCCGTATGTATGAGGCGCCGGCTTTCGTGAAGCGCTGTGCAGACGGCTGGAAGGGAAGGGACGGCGTCTCGACGCAGGCGGAGCCCGGTCTGTGATTTAGTGCGGAGATATTCGGCTCCGTCCGATGGGAAACGGATGGCGGTTCCACCCTGGGAAGACGCATGGACGCTCTCCGGGGTGGGGGTGATGTAGGCGCCGCGCCCCACCCCGTCTCAGACAATAAAGCCCTGCTGGCCCAGTCTTGCGCGGGCCGGCCCAACCCGAGAGAATTGTTTCAGCTCCGGTCGCGTCCGGCCGACGGGTGTGCAAGGTGGAACCACCCACACACTTAACCTCCAGCGCCTGACGTTATTTTACCTCCAAAGTAATCAAATGAAATAATTACCCAGGATCAACTCTCGCTACCCAAGATCAATTCCTTACCGAGTGTCAATCATTACCCAGATATAATTACTGAAGAACAAAATCACCCACGAAAAAAGTTTCACCGAAAGGAAAATGACGCCGACAGGAAAATGACGGCGACAGGAAAATGACGGCGAATGGAAAATGACGGCGAAAGGAAAATTACCATCATCATCATCATTTAAGACTGATATTGCCTTTCAGCGTTCAGTCTGGAGCATAGCCCCCTTTATAAAATTCCTCCATGATCCCCTATTCCGTGCTAACATTGGTGCCTCTTCTGATGTTAAACCTATTACTTCAAAATCATTCTTAACTGAATCCAGGTACCTTCTCCTTGGTCTGCCCCGACTCCTCCTACCCTCTACAGCTGAACCCTTGAGTCTCTTGGGTAATCTTGCTTCTCCCATGCGTGTAACATGACCCCACCATCTAAGTCTCTTCGCCCTGACTGCTACACCTATAGAGTTCATTCCCAGTTTTTCTTTGATTTCCTCATTGTGGACACCCTCCTGCCATTGTTCCCATCTACTAGTACCTGCAATCATCCTATCTACTTTCATATCCGTAACCTCAACCTTATCGATAAGGTACCCTGAATCCACCCAGCTTTCGCTCCCATACAACAAAGTTGGTCGAAAGATTGAACGGTGCACAGATAACTTAGTCTTGGTACTGACTTCCTTCTTGCAGAAGAGAGTAGATTGTAGCTGAGCGCCCACTGCATTGGCTTTGCTACACCTTGCTTCCAGTTCTTTCACTATGTTGCCAACCTGTGAGAATATGCATCCTAAGTACTTGAAACCGCCCACCTGTTCTAACTTTGTTCCTCCTATTTGGCACTCAATCCGTTTATATTTCTTTCCCACTGACATTACTTTCGTTTTGGAGATGCTAATCTTCATACCACAGTCCTTACATTTCTGATCTAGCTCTGAAATATTACTTTGCAAACTTTCAATCGAATCTGCCATCACAACTAAGCCATCCGCATATGCAAGACTGCTTATTTTGTGTTCACCTATCTTAATCTCATCCAGCCAGTCTATTGTTTTCAACATATGATCCACATATAATATGAACAACAGTGGAGACAGGTTGCAGCCTTGTCTTACCCCTGAAACTACTCTGAACCATGAACTCAATTTACCGTCAACTGTAACTGCTGCCTGACATGTAAAGACCTTTAATTGCTTGCAAAAGTTTGCCTCCTATTCGATAATCTCGTAGAACAGACAATAACTTCCTCCTAGGAACCCGGTCATATGCCTTTTCCAGACCTATAAAGCATATATACATGGTGTGGGTTCCTGTAGCCATGTCCTAGTTCATGAACTACGGGCAACGTATGAGTGGTCAAGTAAGCGGTCCCGACAGTCGGGATACCAGTTACTCTGGAATAAGGCTGGACATCTCGGACATATTCTGAGTCGTGGTCACCTTTGTGCTCATACGGCAAAGACTACCAAATCGACCGGTTAGTGCCTCAACCGTTAGGGGTAAAACTCAATGGGACTCGGGGCAAGTAAGGCTAGCAACCTGCTTCCCTGGTACTTTAAATATGATGCTGGCAACAGAGGAAAATTAGCCAGAAAGGGGAAATTAGCCAGAAAGGGGAAATTAGCCAGAAAGGGGAAATTAGCCAGAAAGGGGAAATTAGCCAGAAAGGGGAAATTAGCCAGAAAGGGGAAATTAGCCAGAAAGGGGAAATTAGCCAGAAAGGGGAAATTAGCCAGAAAGGGGAAATTAGCCAGAAAGGGGAAATTAGCCAGAAAGGGGAAATTAGCCAGAAAGGGAAAATTAGCCAGAAAGGGAAAATTAGCCAGAAAGGGGAAATTAGCCAGAAAGGGGAAATTAGCCAGAAAGGGGAAATTAGCCAGAAAGGGGAAATTAGCCAGAAAGGGGAAATTAGCCAGAAAGGGGAAATTAGCCAGAAAGGGGAAATTAGCCAGAAAGGGAAAATTAGCCAGAAAGGGAAAATTAGCCAGAAAGGGAAAATTAGCCAGAAAGGGAAAATTAGCCAGAAAGGGAAAATTAGCCAGAAAGGGAAAATTAGCCAGAAAGGGAAAATTAGCCAGAAAGGGAAAATTAGCCAGAAAGGGAAAATTAGCCAGAAAGGGAAAATTAGCCAGAAAGGGAAAATTAGCCAGAAAGGGAAAATTAGCCAGAAAGGGAAAATTAGTCAGAAAGGGAAAATTAGCCAGAAAGGGAAAATTAGCCAGAAAGGGAAAATTAGCCAGAAAGGGAAAATTAGCCAGAAAGGGAAAATGTGCCAGAAAGGGAAAATTAGCCAGAAAGGGAAAATGTGCCAGAAAGGGAAAATTAGCCAGGAAGACAAAACTGCTGAAAAGCTCTCTGAGAAGAAAAATTAAAGAAAATCTATCCAGTAACTGACATTAAAATAGGAAAATGTGGAAAGTATTAGTACAGTGCAACAATCATTCAATGGCAAGAGACAAGTCTTTTTTGATCAGATACTATTAAAACTGAAGCCTCACGCTTTGGTTCTCAAAACGGGGGTTACCTGGAAAGTTTTCAAGGAGTTTTGAAAAATGGTATTTTTATAGATTTCAACGTGCTCTTTTCGAATATTCACTTTGCCACTTCCTTTTTTTGCCAGTCTTGCCGATGTGTCGGAAAAATGGCACCTAAAAACAGTTTTTTGACAATATCATTTCCGACCGTTTGCGATGACATTGTTTACTAGAGAAAATTTCCTATAATTTATGCGGCAACCTTTCTTTGCACCGTAGGTATAAACGGACGAGCCGTCTTGGTGTCGGGCCAGTCTCCTACTACGGACGTCTGTTTACAGAACTGAGATAGTTTCCCTAAAAAATCAGTACTTTGGCATTTTTAGAGCCATGACTCCTAAGGAAGTGAACTGTTTTATTTCTGAAACCCCACCGTGAAAAAATGAGGTGGCCGGAGTTAACGAAAAAGGTATGGAGACATTTCGTTCGACTAATGTTCAAAGAAAAAACAAGGGCAAAGTCTTGAACAGGGTGATCCCATACTGTGTCGAAAAGGGTTCAGTAATCTCTATATCTTCGAGAAGAGAAGGCGATATCGCAAGTTGCCACTCACAACAGCGGTACACCATCCCAACATTGTCATTGAGAGAGTGTATTCTGCGAGCTGCTGCGAAACAAAAACAGGCTCGCTTATGTCATCGGTCTACTGACTGGTTTGATGCGGCCCGCCACGAATTCCTTTCCTGTGCTAACCTCTTCATCTCAGAGTAGCACTTGCAACCTATGTCCTCAATTATTTGCTTGACGTATTCCAATCTCTGTCTTCCTCTACAGTTTTTGCCCTCTACAGTTCCCTCTAGTACCATGGAAGTCATTCCCTCATGTCTTAGCAGATGTCCTATCATCCTGTCCCTTCTCCTTATCAGTGTTTTCCACATATTCCTTTCCTCTCCGATTCTGCGTAGAATCTCCTCATTCCTTACCTTCTCAGTCCACCTAATTTTCAACATTCGTCTATAGCACCACATCTCAAATGCTTCGATTCTCTTCTGTTCCGGTTTTCCCACTGTCCATGTTTCACTACCATACAGAGCTATACTCCAGACGTACCTCCTCAGAAATTTCTTCCTCAGATTAAGGCCAGTATTTGACATTAGTAGTCTTCTGTTGGCCAGAAATGCCTTTTTTGCCATAGCGAGTCTGCTTTTGATGTCCTCCTTGCTCCGTCCGTCGTTGGTTATTTTACTGCCTAGGTAGCAGAATTCCTTAAATTCATTGACTTCTTGACCATCAATCCTGATGTTAAGTTTCTCGCTGTTCTCATTTCCACTACTTCTCATTACCTTCGTCTTTCTGCGATTTACTCTCAAACCATACTGTGTATTCAATAGACTGTTCATTCCGTTCAGCAGATCATTTAATTCTTCTTCACTTTCACTTAGGATAGCAATGTCATCAGCGAATCGTATCATTGATATTCTTTCACCTTGTATTTTAATTCCACTCCTGAACCTTTCTTTTATTTCCATCATTGCTTCCTCGATGTACAGATTGAAGAGTAGAGTTCCATGCCTGCTGCACTTGCTCAGTGAATACAGGGACGGTTAATGCTGTCTGTGGATGACGGAGTTGTCGTCCGATGATGTATATATGTGCTTGACTGGAGACATATCTCGTAGTCGAGCAGGCCAGCGCTACGTGTCGACAGTCTGTAGAGTATGTTGGGTTACAACAGCAGTGTGTCGGAGAGCGTTATCCTGTTGGATAACACTCCATGCAATGCT